>NW_026512117.1:0-23871 GCF_027579735.1 Bombina bombina
CTCTCCCTCTTTTGCACGCTCTCTCTCCCTCTCTTTTGCGCGCTCTGTCCCTCTCTTTTGTGCTCTCTCTCTCCCCCTCTTTTGCGCTCTCTCTCTTCCCCTCTCTTTTGCGCTCTCTTCCCCTCTTTTGCGCTCTCTCTCTTCCCCTCTCTTTTGCGCTCTCTCTCTTTCCCTCTCTTTTGCGCTCTCTCTCCCCCTCTCTTTTGCGCTCTCTCTCCCCCTCTCTTTTGCGCTCTCTCTCCCCCTCTTTTGCGCTCTCTCTCCCCCTCTCTTTTGCGCTCTCTCTCTCCCCCTCTCTTTTGCGCTCTCTCTCTCCCCCTCTTTTGCGCTCTCTCTCTCCCCCTCTCTTTTGCGCTCTCTCTCCCCCCTCTCTTTTGCGCTCTCTCTCTCCCCCTCTCTTTTGCGCTCTCTCCCCCCTCGTTTGCACTCTCTCTCCCCCTCTCTTTTGCGCTCTCTCTCCCCCTCTCTTTTGCGCTCTCTCTCTCTCCCCCTCTCTTTTGCGCTCTCTCTCTCCCCCCTCTCTTTTGCGCTCTCTCTCTCCCCCCCTCTCTTTTGCGCTCTCTCTCCCCCCTCTCTTTTGCGCTCTCTCTCTCCCCCTCTCTTTTGCGCGCTCTCTCTCTCCCCCTCTCTTTTGCGTGCTCTCTCTCTCCCCCTCTTTTGCGCGCTCTCTCTCTCCCCCTCTTTTGCGCGCTCTCTCTCTCCCCCTCTTTTGCGCGCTCTCTCTCTCCCCCTCTCTTTTGCGCGCTCTCTCTCTCCCCCTCTCTTTTGCGCTCTCTCTCTCCCCCTCTCTTTTGCGCTCTCTCTCTCCCCCTCTCTTTTGCGCTCTCTCTCTCCCCCTCTCTTTTGCGCTCTCTCTCTCCCCCTCTCTTTTGCGCTCTCTCTCTCCCCCTCTCTTTTGCGCTCTCTCTCTCCCCCTCTCTTTTGCGCTCTCTCTCTCCCCCTTTCTTTTGCGCTCTCTCTCTCCCCCTTTCTTTTGCGCTCTCTCTCTCCCCCTTTCTTTTGCGCTCTCTCTCTCTTAAACTTTTCAACTGCGGATCTATCAAAGCGGAGTGCCATTGATTTATGTACGCTCTGGGGGAAGAGATAAGAAAAAAAAAAAAAAAGGGTCTGTTTTCTTATATGGTAATTGTATAGAAATCCCCACTCGCCCCTCAAAGAGGCTGTGAGCATGAACTCTGTATCTGCGAAGGGAGCCAATAGTTGTCTTTGTGAGTCCACGCTCAGTCATAATGTAGGCTCGCCACTTATTTATGAAGTGTTTCAGTCTTTTATTAGTGTCCATTCTCGTATCTAATTGCTCTATGAGCAGTTGTTTGTGTATAGCATGTTTAAACATGTTGAAGGCAGGGGCCGTACTCTCTGTCCAGACCCTCAAGATAACCTTCCTAGCTATCAAGATTATGGTAGTCAGCAGCGGGATTAATCTGGAGTTTTGTTCTGTCCATTCTAAAAAGAAAATCTGTGCTAAGTCAATCCGGACCTCGAGTTTAATGACATTAGCGATCCAAAAAGTAATTTTGCCCCAAAACTGTCGAACCCGTGGGCAGGTGAAAAAGTAATGGAGAAAATCCGGGTCGCTAACCCTGCACTTACTACACTCATTTATCACTCTGGGATTCCATTTAGATAACCTCCGTGGGATAATGTAGTCTTTATGTAACAGTCTTATCTGGGATTCCCTGAGGGTCATGGACAACGTCGCCCTTTTAACATTCTCAATACTCTGTTGTATCGCCATTGTCAGATCCTCTCTCTCTAGGTTCCCATTCCACTTTTTCTCTAACAGGATTAAGTTTTTAGCTTCAATTTGATTTACTAGTGTTTTATATATCCCTGAAATTGTGAAATTGCCTGTTCTGAATGAGGTCACTGTTGCGCCAAAGGCATGTGTCTCCCAAAAATGTGGATCATCTGATCAGCAGGGCAATGTAGTGCCGCATCTGGAGGTAAGCATAAAAGTGAGCTCTCGGATGCCCGAACTGGGTTTGTAATTCAGCAAATGATTTTATACATTTTCTAGAAAGGTCCAGAGCGTCCCCTACACAGCATAATCCCTTGTTATCCCACGCGGCAAATGGGGAAGTATCAATCCCGGGGGGGAAGCTCGTATTATGTCGCAGCAGAGTCATTCTCGAGGACACGCACCAGTGACCAACATGGTCGAGAGTCAACGGCCATGCCCTCAGCACATCCCTATAAAGGAAGCTATCCCGAATCGTTGCAGGAATGTTGTTAGATGGGGCATAGGGTAGAAATGAGAGCTCAAACGTCCCCAAAGCCTGACTCTCCAATTCAGGTGAGTGTAAGTGTCTACTTTTTAACTGCCAGTCGAGCATGAGGCGGTCGAGCGCCGCCCAGTTGTATAGCTTTAGATTGGGTAAACCCAACCTGCCATGCAGCGGCTGTGCATAAAGCTTTGTGAGTGCTATTCTAGGCCTACCCCCCTCCACAAGAATTTCGAGAGGGCCCGAGTGTAAAGTGCCATGTCCTTTTTAGTAATTAAAAAGGGTACCATTAAAAGAGGGTACAGAATCTGCGGTAGAATCACCATATTTATTAGGTTAACCCGTCCCGTAAGTGAGACAGGGAGGTTTTTATTTGTAAAGGTGTATCCAGTCCACGGGTTCATCCATTACTTGTGGGATATTCTCCTTCCCAACAAGAAGCTGCAAGAGGACACCCACAGCAGAGCTGTCTATATAGCTCCTCCCCTAACTGCCACCCCCAGTCATTCTCTTGCAGCTCTCGACAAGAAAGGAAGTATCAAGAGATATGTGGTGACTTAGTGTAGTTTTTACCTTCAATCAAGAGTTTATTTTTAAACGGTGCCGGCGTTGTACTGTTTTACTCTCAGGCAGAAATTGGAAGAAGAATTCTGCCTGGAGGTTTGATGATCTTAGCGGTTTGTAACTAAGGTCCATTGCTGTTTTCACACATAACTGAAGAGTATGGAAAGAAAACTTCAGTTGGGGGGACGGTCTGCAGATTACCTGCTTTGAGGTATGTTCAGTATATTTTTCTAGAGAGATAAGGTCTAGAAAATGCTGACAGTGCCTGGTATATTTGAGGTAAGCCTGATACAGTGATTTAACAACGATTGGGATCATGCTTGCAAAAAAGGGTAATATTCATGTTAATACTCATATTACTTAGTGTAAAAACGTTTGCATGGTTTATAGAAAAAACGTTTTTTCTCTGAGGGTGATAAATCTTTATTTGGGGCCTAGTTTTCCACATGGCTAGTTAGATTACTCCTAGGAGTACTTTTTTAAGGCCCTCTGACATTGAGTGCATGGTGGGAGGGGCCTATTTTCGCGCTCTAAATGCGCAGTTGATTTTCTCCAACATAGGTGTGTCCGGTCCACGGCGTCATCCTTACTTGTGGGATATTCTCTTCCCCAACAGGAAATGGCAAAGAGCCCAGCAAAGCTGGTCACATGATCCCTCCTAGGCTCCGCCTACCCCAGTCATTCTCTTTGCCGTTGCACAGGCAACATCTCCACGGAGATGGTTAAGAGTTTTTTTGGTGTTTAAATGTAGTTTTTATTCTTCAATCAAGTGTTTGTTATTTTAAAATAGTGCTGGTATGTACTATTTACTCTGAAACAGAAAAGAGATGAAGATTTCTGTTTGTAAGAGGAAGATGATTTTAGCAAACGTTACTAAAATCGATTGCTGTTTCCACACAGGACTGTTGAGATGAAGTAACTTCAGTTGGGGGAAACAGTTGGCAGACTTTTCTGCTTGAGGTATGACTGGCCACATTTCTAACAAGACTATGTAATGCTGGAAGGCTGTCATTTCCCCTATGGGGACCGGTAAGCCATTTTCTTAGATTAAGTAAAAGAATAAAGGGCTTCATAAGGGCTTAAAAAACTGGTAGACATTTTTCTGGGCTAAAACGATTACTTTGCTAAGCATATTTTGCAGATTATAACTCTTAATAGTTATTATAATCTTGGGGATTGTTTTAAAAAACGGCAGGCACTGTATTGGACACCTTTTTCAGATGGGGGCCTTTTCTAGTTATAGGCAGAGCCTCATTTTCGCGCCACTAATGCGCAGTTGTTTTTGGAAAGCAAGGCATGCAGATGCATGTGTGAGGAGCTAAGAACCACTGAAAAAGCTTATAGAAGGCGTCATTTGGTATCGTATTCCCCTCTGGGCTTGGTTGGGTCTCAGCAAAGCAGATAGCTGGGACTGTATAAGGGTTAAATGTAAAAACGGCTCCGGTTCCGTTATTTTAAGGGTTAAAGCTTTCAAATTTGGTGTGCAATACTTTTAAGGCTTTAAGACACTGTGGTGAAATTTTGGTGAACAATTCCTTCATACTTTTTCACATATTCAGTAATAAAGTGTGTTCAGTTTAAAATTTAAAGTGACAGTAACGGTTTTATTTTAAAACGTTTTTTGTGCTTTGTTGACCAGTTTAAGCCTGTTTAACATGTCTGTACCATCAGATAAGCTATGTTCTATATGTATGAAAACCAAGGTTTCTCCCCATTTAAATTTGTGATAATTGTGCCATAGTGTCCAAACAAAGTAGGGACAATGATGCCACAGATAATGATATTGCCCAAGATGATTCCTCAAATGAGGGGAGTAAGCATGATACTGCATCATCCCCTTCTGTGTCTACACCAGTTTTGCCCACACAAGAGGCCCCTAGTACATCTAGTGCGCCAATACTTATTACCATGCAACAATTAACAGCTGTAATGGATAATTGTATTGCAAACATTTTATCCAAAATGCCTACTTATCAGAGAAAGCGCGATTGCTCTGTTTTAAACACTGAAGAGCAAGAGGACGCTGATGATAACTGTTCTGACATACCCTCACACCAATCTGAAGGGGCCAGGAGGGAGGTTTTGTCTGAGGGAGAAATTTCAGATTCAGGAAAAATTTCTCAACAAGCTGAACCTGATGTTGTAACATTTAAATTTAAATTAGAACATCTCCGCGCACTGCTTAAGGAGGTATTATCTACTCTGGATGATTGTGACAATTTGGTCATTCCAGAGAAATTATGTAAGATGGACAAGTTCCTAGAGGTTCCGGTGCCCCCCGACGCCTTTCCTATACCCAAGCGGGTGGCGGACATAGTAAATAAGGAGTGGGAAAGGCCCGGCATACCTTTTGTTCCTCCCCCTATATTTAAGAAATTATTTCCTATAGTCGACCCCAGAAAGGACTTATGGCAGACAGTCCCCAAGGTCGAGGGGGCGGTTTCTACTCTAAACAAACGCACTACTATTCCTATAGAAGATAGTTGTGCTTTCAAAGATCCTATGGATAAAAAATTAGAGGGTTTGCTTAAAAAGATGTTTGTTCAGCAAGGTTACCTTCTACAACCAATTTCATGCATTGTTCCTGTCACTACGGCAGCGTGTTTCTGGTTCGAAGAACTAGAAAAGTCGCTCAATAAAGAATCTTCGTATGAGGAGGTTATGGACAGAGTTCAAGCACTTAAATTGGCTAACTCTTTTATTTTAGATGCCGCTTTGCAATTAGCTAGATTAGCGGCGAAAAATTCAGGGTTTGCTATCGTGGCGCGCAGAGCTCTTTGGCTAAAGTCTTGGTCAGCGGATGTGTCTTCCAAGACAAAATTGCTTAACATCCCTTTCAAGGGTAAAACACTGTTTGGTCCTGATTTGAAAGAGATTATTTCAGACATCACCGGGGGAAAGGGCCACGCCCTCCCTCAGGATAGGTCTTTTAAGGCTAAAAATAAGCCTAATTTTCGTCCCTTTCGCAGAAACGGACCAGCCTCTAATTCTACATCCTCTAAGCAAGAGGGTAATACTTCACAACCCAAACCAGCCTGGAGACCGATGCAAGGCTGGAACAAGGGTAAGCAGGCCAAGAAGCCTGCCACTGCTACCAAAACAGCATGAAGGGATGGCCCCCGATCCGGGACCGGATCTGGTGGGGGGCAGACTTTCTCTCTTTGCTCAGGCTTGGGCAAGAGATGTTCAGGATCCTTGGGCACTAGAAATAGTTTCTCAAGGTTATCTCCTGGAATTCAAGGAACTACCCCCAAGGGGAAGGTTCCACAGGTCTCAATTATCTTCAAACCAAATAAAAAGACAGGCATTCTTACATTGTGTAGAAGACCTGTTAAAGATGGGAGTAATTCATCCAGTTCCAATAAGAGAACAAGGGATGGGGTTTTACTCCAACCTGTTCATAGTTCCCAAAAAAGAGGGAACATTCAGACCAATTTTAGATCTCAAGATCCTAAACAAATTTCTAAGGGTTCCATCGTTCAAAATGGAAACCATTCGAACGATCCTTCCCACCATCCAGGAAGGTCAATTTATGACCACGGTGGATTTAAAGGATGCGTACCTACATATTCCTATCCACAAGGAACATCATCAGTTCCTAAGGTTCGCTTTTCTGGACAAGCATTACCAGTTTGTGGCACTTCCATTCGGATTAGCCACTGCTCCGAGAATTTTCACAAAGGTACTAGGGTCCCTTCTAGCGGTTCTAAGACCAAGGGGCATTGCAGTAGTACCTTACTTGGACGACATCCTGATTCAAGCGTCGTCTCTGTCAAAAGCAAAGGCTCATACGGACATCGTCCTAGCCTTTCTCAGATCTCACGGATGGAAAGTGAACAAAGAAAAAAGTTCTCTGTCCCCGTCAACAAGAGTTCCCTTCTTGGGAACAATAATAGATTCCTTAGAAATGAGGATTTCTCCAACATAGGTGTGTCCGGTCCACGGCGTCATCCTTACTTGTGGGATATTCTCTTCCCCAACAGGAAATGGCAAAGAGCCCAGCAAAGCTGGTCACATGATCCCTCCTAGGCTCCGCCTACCCCAGTCATTCTCTTTGCCGTTGTACAGGCAACATCTCCACGGAGATGGCTTAGAGTTTTTTAATGTTTAACTGTAGTTTTTATTATTCAATCAAGAGTTTGTTATTTTAAAATAGTGCTGGTATGTACTATTTACTCAGAAACAGAAAAGAGATGAAGATTTCTGTTTGTATGAGGAAAATGATTTTAGCAACCGTTACTAAAATCCATGGCTGTTCCACACAGGACTGTTGAGAGCAATTAACTTCAGTTGGGGGAACAGTGAGCAGTCTCTTGCTACTTGAGGTATGACACATTCTAACAAGACGATGTAATGCTGGAAGCTGTCATTTTCCCTATGGGATCCGGTAAGCCATGTTTATTAAGATAGTAAATAAGGGCTTCACAAGGGCTTATTAAGACTGTAGACTTTTTCTGGGCTAAATCGATTCATTATTAACACATATTTAGCCTTGAGGAATCATTTAATCTGGGTATTTTGATAAGATTATATCGGCAGGCACTGTTTTAGACACCTTATTCTTTAGGGGCTTTCCCAAATCATAGGCAGAGCCTCATTTTCGCGCCGGTGTTGCGCACTTGTTTTTGAGAGGCATGACATGCAGTCGCATGTGTGAGGAGCTCTGATACATAGAAAAGACTTTCTGAAGGCGTCATTTGGTATCGTATTCCCCTTTGGGCTTGGTTGGGTCTCAGCAAAGCAGATACCAGGGACTGTAAAGGGGTTAAAGTTATAAACGGCTCCGGTTCCGTTATTTTAAGGGTTAAAGCTTCCAAATTTGGTGTGCAATACTTTTAAGGCTTTAAGACACTGTGGTGAAATTTTGGTGAATTTTGAACAATTCCTTCATATTTTTTCGCAATTGCAGTAATAAAGTGTGTTCAGTTTAAAATTTAAAGTGACAGTAACGGTTTTATTTTAAAACGTTTTTTGTACTTTGTTATCAAGTTTATGCCTGTTTAACATGTCTGAACTACCAGATAGACTGTGTTCTGAATGTGGGGAAGCCAGAGTTCCTTCTCATTTAAATAAATGTGATTTATGTGACAATGACAATGATGCCCAAGATGATTCCTCAAGTGAGGGGAGTAAGCATGGTACTGCATCATTCCCTCCTTCGTCTACACGAGTCTTGCCCACTCAGGAGGCCCCTAGTACATCTAGCGCGCCAATACTCCTTACTATGCAACAATTAACGGCTGTAATGGATAATTCTGTCAAAAACATTTTAGCCAAAATGCACACTTATCAGCGTAAGCGCGACTGCTCTGTTTTAGATACTGAAGAGCATGACGACGCTGATAATAATGGTTCTGAAGGGCCCCTAAACCAGTCTGATGGGGCCAGGGAGGTTTTGTCTGAGGGAGAAATTACTGATTCAGGGAACATTTCTCAACAAGCTGAACCTGATGTGATTACGTTTAAATTTAAGTTGGAACATCTCCGCATTCTGCTTAAGGAGGTATTATCCACTCTGGATGATTGTGACAAGTTGGTCATCCCAGAGAAACTATGTAAAATGGACAAGTTCCTAGAGGTCCCGGGGCTCCCAGAAGCTTTTCCTATACCCAAGCGGGTGGCGGACATTGTAAATAAAGAATGGGAAAGGCCCGGTATTCCTTTCGTCCCTCCCCCCATATTTAAAAAATTGTTTCCTATGGTCGACCCCAGAAAGGACTTATGGCAGACAGTCCCCAAGGTCGAGGGAGCGGTTTCCACTTTAAACAAACGCACCACTATACCCATAGAAGATAGTTGTGCTTTCAAAGATCCTATGGATAAAAAATTAGAAGGTTTACTTAAAAAGATGTTTGTTCAGCAGGGTTACCTTCTACAACCAATTTCATGCATTGTCCCTGTCGCTACAGCCGCGTGTTTCTGGTTCGATGAGCTGGTAAAGGCGGTCGATAGTGATTCTCCTCCTTATGAGGAGATTATGGACAGAATCAATGCTCTCAAATTGGCTAATTCTTTCACCTTAGACGCCACTTTGCAATTGGCTAGGTTAGCGGCTAAGAATTCTGGGTTTGCTATTGTGGCGCGCAGAGCGCTTTGGTTGAAATCTTGGTCAGCTGATGCGTCTTCCAAGAACAAGCTACTTAACATTCCTTTCAAGGGGAAAACGCTGTTTGGCCCTGACTTGAAAGAGATTATCTCTGATATCACTGGGGGTAAGGGCCACGCCCTTCCTCAGGATCGGCCTTTCAAGGCCAAAAATAAACCTAATTTTCGTCCCTTTCGTAGAAACGGACCAGCCCAAAGTGCTACGTCCTCTAAGCAAGAGGGTAATACTTCTCAAGCCAAGCCAGCTTGGAGACCAATGCAAGGCTGGAACAAGGGAAAGCAGGCCAAGAAACCTGCCACTGCTACCAAGACAGCATGAAATGTTGGCCCCCGATCCGGGACCGGATCTGGTGGGGGGCAGACTCTCTCTCTTCGCTCAGGCTTGGGCAAGAGATGTTCTGGATCCTTGGGCGCTAGAAATAGTCTCCCAAGGTTATTTTCTGGAGTTCAAGGGGCTTCCCCCAAGGGGGAGGTTCCACAGGTCTCAGTTGTCTTCAGACCACATAAAAAGACAGGCATTCTTACATTGTGTAGAAGACCTGTTAAAAATGGGAGTGATTCATCCTGTTCCATTAGGAGAACAAGGGATGGGGTTCTACTCCAATCTGTTCATAGTTCCCAAAAAAGAGGGAACGTTCAGACCAATCTTAGATCTCAAGATCTTAAACAAGTTTCTCAAGGTTCCATCGTTCAAGATGGAAACCATTCGAACAA
The DNA here is from genome assembly GCF_027579735.1 of Bombina bombina. Lineage (NCBI taxonomy): Eukaryota > Metazoa > Chordata > Amphibia > Anura > Bombinatoridae > Bombina > Bombina bombina. Next base: position 9,609 of record NW_026512117.1, read on the forward strand.
TTCTTCCTTCCATCCAGGAAGGTCAATTCATGACCACGGTGGATTTAAAGGATGCGTATCTACATATTCCTATCCACAAGGAACATCATCGGTTCCTAAGGTTCGCATTCCTGGACAAGCATTACCAGTTTGTGGCACTTCCGTTCGGATTAGCCACTGCTCCAAGGATTTTCACAAAGGTACTAGGGTCCCTTCTAGCTGTGCTAAGACCAAGGGGCATTGCCGTAGTACCTTACTTGGACGACATTCTGATTCAAGCGTCGTCCCTTCCTCAAGCAAAGGCTCACACGGACATTGTCCTGGCCTTTCTCAGATCTCACGGATGGAAAGTGAACGTGGAAAAGAGTTCTCTATCTCCATCAACAAGAGTTCCCTTCTTGGGAACAATAATAGACTCCTTAGAAATGAGGATTTTTCTGACAGAAGCCAGAAAAACAAATCTTCTAGACTCTTGTCGGATACTTCATTCCGTTCCTCTTCCTTCCATAGCGCAGTGCATGGAAGTGATAGGTTTGATGGTAGCGGCAATGGACATAGTTCCTTTTGCGCGCATTCATCTAAGACCATTACAACTGTGCATGCTCAGTCAGTGGAATGGGGACTATACAGACTTGTCTCCGAAGATACAAGTAAATCAGAGGACCAGAGACTCACTCCGTTGGTGGCTGTCCCTGGACAACCTGTCACAAGGGATGACCTTCCGCAGACCAGAGTGGGTCATTGTCACGACCGACGCCAGTCTGATGGGCTGGGGCGCGGTCTGGGGATCCCTGAAAGCTCAGGGTCTTTGGTCTCGGGAAGAATCTCTTCTACCGATAAATATTCTGGAACTGAGAGCGATATTCAATGCTCTCAAGGCTTGGCCTCAGCTAGCGAGGGCCAAGTTCATACGGTTTCAATCAGACAACATGACAACTGTTGCGTACATCAACCATCAGGGGGGAACAAGGAGTTCCCTAGCGATGGAAGAAGTGTCCAAAATCATTCTATGGGTGGAGTCTCACTCCTGCCACCTGTCTGCTATCCACATCCCAGGAGTGGAAAATTGGGAAGCGGATTTTCTGAGTCGTCAGACATTGCATCCGGGGGAGTGGGAACTCCATCCGGAAATCTTTGCCCAAGTCACTCAACTGTGGGGCATTCCAGACATGGATCTGATGGCCTCTCGTCAGAACTTCAAAGTTCCTTGCTACGGGTCCAGATCCAGGGATCCCAAGGCGGCTCTAGTGGATGCACTAGTAGCACCTTGGACCTTCAAACTAGCTTATGTGTTCCCGCCGTTTCCTCTCATCCCCAGGCTGGTAGCCAGGATCAATCAGGAGAGGGCGTCGGTGATCTTGATAGCTCCTGCGTGGCCACGCAGGACTTGGTATGCAGATCTGGTGAATATGTCATCGGCTCCACCATGGAAGCTACCTTTGAGACGAGACCTTCTTGTTCAGGGTCCGTTCGAACATCCGAATCTGGTCTCACTCCAGCTGACTGCTTGGAGATTGAACGCTTGATCTTATCGAAGCGAGGGTTCTCAGATTCTGTTATCGATACTCTTGTTCAGGCCAGAAAGCCTGTAACTAGAAAGATTTACCACAAAATTTGGAAAAAATATATCTGTTGGTGTGAATCTAAAGGATTCCCTTGGGACAAGGTTAAGATTCCTAAGATTCTATCCTTCCTTCAAGAAGGATTGGAAAAAGGATTATCTGCAAGTTCCCTGAAGGGACAGATTTCTGCCTTGTCTGTGTTACTTCACAAAAAGCTGGCAGCTGTGCCAGATGTTCAAGCCTTTGTTCAGGCTCTGGTCAGAATCAAGCCTGTTTACAAACCTTTGACTCCTCCTTGGAGTCTCAACTTAGTTCTTTCAGTTCTTCAGGGGGTTCCGTTTGAACCCTTACATTCCGTTGATATTAAGTTATTATCTTGGAAAGTTTTGTTTTTGGTTGCAATTTCTTCTGCTCGAAGAGTTTCAGAATTATCTGCTCTGCAGTGTTCTCCTCCTTATCTGGTGTTCCATGCAGATAAGGTGGTTTTACGTACTAAACCTGGTTTTCTTCCAAAAGTTGTTTCTAACAAAAACATTAACCAGGAGATTATCGTACCTTCTCTGTGTCCGAAACCAGTTTCGAAGAAGGAACGTTTGTTACACAATTTGGATGTTGTTCGCGCTCTAAAATTCTATTTAGATGCTACAAAGGATTTTAGACAAACATTTTCCTTGTTTGTTGTTTATTCCGGTAAAAGGAGAGGTCAAAAAGCAACTTCTACCTCTCTCTCTTTTTGGATTAAAAGCATCATCAGATTGGCTTACGAGACTGCCGGACGGCAGCCTCCCGAAAGAATCACAGCTCATTCCACTAGGGCTGTGGCTTCCACATGGGCCTTCAAGAACGAGGCTTCTGTTGATCAGATATGTAGGGCAGCGACTTGGTCTTCACTGCACACTTTTACCAAATTTTACAAGTTTGATACTTTTGCTTCTTCTGAGGCTATTTTTGGGAGAAAGGTTTTGCAAGCCGTGGTGCCTTCCATTTAGGTGACCTGATTTGCTCCCTCCCTTCATCCGTGTCCTAAAGCTTTGGTATTGGTTCCCACAAGTAAGGATGACGCCGTGGACCGGACACACCTATGTTGGAGAAAACAGAATTTATGTTTACCTGATAAATTACTTTCTCCAACGGTGTGTCCGGTCCACGGCCCGCCCTGGTTTTTTAATCAGGTCTGATATTTTATTTTCTTTAACTACAGTCACCACGGTATCATATGGTTTCTCCTATGCAAATATTCCTCCTTAACGTCGGTCGAATGACTGGGGTAGGCGGAGCCTAGGAGGGATCATGTGACCAGCTTTGCTGGGCTCTTTGCCATTTCCTGTTGGGGAAGAGAATAATCCCACAAGTAAGGATGACGCCGTGGACCGGACACACCGTTGGAGAAAGTAATTTATCAGGTAAACATAAATTCTGTTTTTTCTGACAGAGGTCAGAAAATCAAAAATTCTAAGCTCTTGTCAAGTACTTCATTCTGTTCTTCGTCCTTCCATAGCGCAGTGCATGGAAGTAATAGGATTGATGGTTGCAGCAATGGACATAGTTCCTTTTGCACGAATTCATCTAAGACCATTACAACTGTGCATGCTCAGACAGTGGAATGGGGATTATACAGACTTGTCTCCGACGATTCAAGTAGATCAAAAGACCAGAGATTCACTCCGTTGGTGGCTGATCCTGGACAACCTGTCACAGGGAATGAGCTTCCGCAGACCAGAGTGGGTCATTGTCACGACCGACGCCAGTCTGGTGGGCTGGGGCGCGGTCTGGGAACCCCTGAAAGCTCAGGGTCTATGGTCTCGGGAAGAATCTCTTCTCCCGATAAACATTCTGGAACTGAGAGCGATATTCAATGCTCTCAAAGCTTGGCCTCAACTAGCAAAGGCCAAATTCATAAGGTTTCAATCAGACAACATGACGACTGTTGCATATATCAACCATCAGGGGGGAACAAGGAGTTCCCTGGCGATGGAGGAAGTGACCAAGATAATTCAATGGGCGGAGAATCACTCCTGCCACTTGTCTGCAATCCACATCCCAGGAGTGGAAAATTGGGAAGCGGATTTTCTGAGTCGTCAGACATTCCATCCGGGGGAGTGGGAACTCCATCCGGAAATCTTTGCCCAAATAACTCAATTATGGGGCATTCCAGACATGGATCTGATGGCGTCTCGTCAGAACTTCAAGGTTCCTTGCTACGGGTCCAGATCCAGGGATCCCAAGGCGACTCTAGTAGATGCACTAGTAGCACCTTGGACCTTCAACCTAGCTTATGTATTCCCACCGTTTCCTCTCATTCCCAGGCTGGTAGCCAGGATCAATCAGGAGAGGGCTTCGGTGATCTTGATAGCTCCTGCGTGGCCACGCAGGACTTGGTATGCAGACCTGGTGAATATGTCATCGGCTCCACCATGGAAGCTACCTTTGAGACAGGACCTTCTTGTTCAAGGTCCATTCGAACATCCGAATCTGGTCTCCCTCCAACTGACGGCTTGGAGATTGAACGCTTGATTTTATCAAAGCGTGGGTTTTCAGATTCTGTAATAGATACTATGATTCAGGCTAGAAAGCCTGTAACTAGAAAAATTTACCATAAAATATGGAAAAAATATATCTGTTGGTGTGAATCTAAAGGATTCCCATGGAACAAGATAAAAATTCCTAAGATTCTATCCTTTCTACAAGAAGGTTTGGAGAAAGGATTATCTGCAAGTTCTCTGAAGGGACAGATCTCTGCTTTATCTGTTTTACTTCACAAACGGCTGGCAGCTGTGCCAGATGTTCAAGCATTTGTTCAGGCTCTGGTTAGAATCAAGCCTGTTTACAGACCTTTGACTCCTCCCTGGAGTCTAAATCTAGTTCTTTCAGTTCTTCAAGGGGTTCCGTTTGAACCCTTACATTCCGTAGATATTAAGTTATTATCTTGGAAAGTTTTGTTTTTGGTTGCAATTTCTTCTGCTAGAAGAGTTTCAGAGTTATCTGCTCTGCAGTGTTCTCCGCCCTATCTGGTGTTCCATGCAGATAAGGTGGTTTTGCGTACTAAGCCTGGTTTTCTTCCGAAAGTTGTTTCCAACAAAAATATTAACCAGGAGATAGTTGTACCTTCTTTGTGTCCGAATCCAGTTTCAAAGAAGGAACGTTTATTACACAATTTGGACGTAGTCCGTGCTCTAAAATTCTATTTAGAGGCTACTAAAGATTTCAGACAAACATCTTCTTTGTTTGTTGTTTATTCTGGTAAAAGGAGAGGTCAAAAAGCAACTTCTACCTCTCTTTCTTTTTGGCTTAAAAGCATTATCCGATTGGCTTATGAGACTGCCGGACGGCAGCCTCCTGAAAGAATCACAGCTCACTCCACTAGGGCTGTGGCTTCCACATGGGCCTTCAAGAACGAGGCTTCTGTTGACCAGATATGCAAGGCAGCGACTTGGTCTTCACTGCACACTTTTGCCAAATTTTACAAATTTGATACTTTTGCTTCTTCGGAGGCTATTTTTGGGAGAAAGGTTTTGCAAGCCTTCCATTTAGGTGACCTGATTTGCTCCCTCCCTTCATCCGTGTCCTAAAGCTTTGGTATTGGTTCCCACAAGTAAGGATGACGCCGTGGACCGGACACACCTATGTTGGAGAAAACAGAATTTATGCTTACCTGATAAATTACTTTCTCCAACGGTCCACGGCCCGCCCTGGTTTTTTTAATCAGGTCTGATGAATTATTTTCTCTAACTACAGTCACCACGGTGAAACAAAAAGTAGCAGACGCACCACAAAGTCCTTATGCAGAGGTTCACTTTATTGTCACAAACAGGGAGCCAGAAAAGCAGAACAACGTTTCGGGCTACAAACCCTTATTCATGTTCATAACTTGTACATCACACATAATCACCTTAAATACCTACAACCAGGTAAAATCACTACCATATAGTCAAATGCTTAGGGTTAAACGTATTGTTAAAGATGAAAAATTGGCTCTGCAAAGGTTAGAAGAAATGGGTGTAAGATTTATAGAGCGTGGGTATCCTTATGATATGATACAGACAACTTTGAGAAAAGTTCTACAGATACCAAAGAGTAGGGTCAATATGACAGATGTCAAAAAGAAAAAGGACCCTAATAGATTGGTCTTTGTCTCAGAATACAGTGCTAACAGTGCAGCAATACAAAAAATAGTTCGTAAACATTGGAATGTTTTGAAGGAATGTAATCCAGAGGTTGCAGCATTCCAACAGCCTCCTATGCCAGCCTATACTAGATTACCCAGTCTTAGGGATAAATTAATTAAAGCTGATGTTGGGTCAAATAAGAAATCTAAACAAGGCTTTATTACATCAGAAAATAATGGTTGCTTCCCTTGCCTGAATTGTTCAAATTGTAACAATATGATAAAAGGTGATCTTTTTATACATCCCCAAACGGGTCAGAAATTCAGGATTAGGGGCTACTTTAATTGTAATGCAAACTTTGTAATATACCTAATTAAGTGTCCGTGTGGGTTAATTTATATAGGTGAAACGACCCAGCGGGTCAGAGATAGAATTATACAGCATAAATCTAACATAAGGACCAATAATTTAAATGCACCAGTAGCCTATCATTTTTTGAGCTGTAACCACACAATTGCACAACTGCGCTTTCAAATTATAGATTTTGTACAAAGCCCTAGGCGTGGTGGTAATAGGGAATTATTGTTACAAAAACGTGAGGCTTTCTGGATCAATAAGTTAAACACACTGGCTCCCAATGGAATGAATAGAGAATTGGATTTGAGTGTGTTCCTTTAAGAGGTGTAATAATACTAAGAATTATGTGATAATCCTTGTTTCTCTGACTTTTTGAATTCTTTATATAATATCTTGCTATGACATCTGTTAAATGCTTTTTTAACTTTGTATTTTTTTAAAAAAAATGTTTTTAAATAAATGTGGTGTAAAATATGTATTTTCAGGTATGAACCACTAGAGGTCAGTATGACAGGCCTTCTTTGTGCCTTGCAAAGGGTTAAATTAAAAAGGTGTGGTTTTACCTGGTTGTAGGTATTTAAGGTGATTATGTGTGATGTACAAGTTATGAACATGAATAAGGGTTTGTAGCCCGAAACGTTGTTCTGCTTTTCTGGCTCCCAGTTTGTGACAATAAAGAGAACCTCTGCATAAGGACTTTGTGGTGCGTCTGCTACTTTTTGTTTCACATTACTTTGAGGATTTTTGCAGTAATCCTACTGCAGTATGCACCCTATCAAGGATTGAAGTGCTGGATTTCTGAATTGCTTCTATACAGTCACCACGGTATCATATGGTTTCTCCTATGCATATTTCCTCCTGTACGTCGGTCGAATGACTGGGGTAGGCGGAGCCTAGGAGGGATCATGTGACCAGCTTTGCTGGGCTCTTTGCCATTTCCTGTTGGGGAAGAGAATATCCCACAAGTAAGGATGACGCCGTGGACCGGACACACCGTTGGAGAAAGTAATTTATCAGGTAAGCATAAATTCTGTTTTCAGACTGAGACATCCAGCTTCCCTAAAGGAGTCCTCTGGCATCTAGGACCACTATAGAGGGTTTTGTTCCTGCAAAAATCATGTTTAAGGGCAGGTAGGAGCCACAGCAGAGCTGTGGCAGTGTGTTTGACTGTTTGTTAACGGTTTTAACGGTTTTCTAATCCGTTTTTGGGCCTATGGGGTTAATCATCCATTTGCAAGTGGGTGCAATGCTGCTTTAGTCCCTTATACACACTGTAAAAATTTCGTAGAGTTTACTACTTTTTATCATTGTTTTGCAGTTTGTGGTAGTTTTTTTCTCTTAAAGGCACAGTACCGTTTTTATATAATTGCTTTTTCACATTTATTAAAGTGTTTTCCAAGCATGCTGGTCTCATTACTAGTCTGTTAAACATGTCTGACATAGAGGAAACTCCTTGCTCATTATGTTTAGACGCCATTGTGGAACCCCCTCTTAGAATGTGTACCAAATGTACTGACCTTTCTATAAGTTATAAAGACCATATTATGGCTTTTAAAGATTTATCACCAGAGGTTTCTCAGACTGACAAAAGGGAGGTTATGCCATCTAACTCTCCCCACGTGTCAGAACCTATAACTCCCGCTCAAGTGACGCCAAGTACATCTAGCGCGTCCAATGCGTTTACCTTACAAGACATGGCGGCAGTTATGAATCATACCCTCACAGAGGTATTGTTCAAACTGCCAGGGTTACAAGGAAAGCGAGACAGCTCTGGAGCTAGAACAAATACAGAGCTCTCTGACGCTTTAGTAGCTATGTCTGATATACCCTCACAATGTGCAGAAGCCGAAGCAGGAGAGCTTCTATCTGTGGGTGACATTTCTGATTCAGGGAAGGCATTACTTCAGTCTGACTCTGAAATGACGGCGTTTAAATTTAAGCTTGAACACCTCCGCTTGTTGTTCAGGGAGGTTTTAGCGACTCTGGATGACTGTGACACCATTGTAGTCCCAGAGAAATTGTGTAAAATGGACAAATACTTTGCAGTGCCTGTTTACACTGATGTTTTTCCAATCCCTAAGAGGTTTTCAGAAATTATTACTAAGGAATGGGATAGATCAGGTTTACAGTTCTCTCCCCCTCCTGCTTTTAAAAAGATGTTTCCTATAGATGCCGCAGATGGCAGATGGTCCCTAAGGTGGAGGAAGCTGGCTCTACTCTAGCTAAGCGTACAACTATCCCTGTCGAGGACAGTTGTGCTTTCCTAGATCCAATGGATAAAAAATTAGAGGGTTTCCTTAAGAAAATCTTTACACAACAAGGTTTTATTCTCCAGCCTCTTGCATGCATTGCCCCAGTCACTGCTGCAGCGGCTTTCTGGTTCGAGTCTCTTGAGGAGGCTCTACAGGTAGAGACCCCATTGGATGATATCCTAGATAGGCTTAAAGCTCTTAAGTTAGCCAATTCATTTATTTCTGACGCCGTTTTTCATTTAACCAAGCTAACGGCTAAGAATTCAGGTTTTGCCATTCAGGCGCGTAGGGCGCTATGGCTTAAATCCTGGTCAGCTGACATTACTTCAAAGTCTAAACTTCTCAACATCCCCTTCAAAGGGCAGACCCTATTCGGGCCTGGACTGAAGGAGATAATTTCTGATATTACTGGAGGAAAAGGCCACGCCCTTCCCCAGGATAGGTTCAACAAATTAAGGACCAAACAGACTAATTTTTGTTCCTTTCGAAACTTCGAGTGGCGCAGCTTCATCTTCCTCTACTACAAAACAAGAGGGAAATTTTGCCCAGTCCAAGCCAGTCTGGAGACCTAACCAGGCTTGGAACAAGGGGAAGCAGGCCAAAAAACCTGCTGCTGCCTCTAAGACAGCATGAAGGAGTAGCCCCCAATCCGGGACCGGATCTAGTGGGGGGCAGACTTTCTCTCTTCGTCCAGGCTTGGGCAAGAGACGTCCAGGATCCCTGGGCTCTGGAGATTGTTTCCCAGAGATATCTTCTGGATTTCAAAGCCTCATCTCCAAAGGGGAGATTTAATTTCTCTTCTAGAACAATTTAACCACTAAGTATGCAGATGCTCTAACTAGTAATTAACACAGCTGCGCTATTCGAAAAATAGCTAAATGTGTGCAGTACCAATAGGGAGATGTTACTACTACGTTAAATATAACTATGGTAAAATTGACTCTGGTAAATAAATCTCTCCAAACAAAAACAATTAGCTAAAAAAAATGGTGAGCAAAAAAATGACAATTTTATCAACTAAAGTTCAAATCATTAAAACACAATAAATCACAGTAAATCACAATGTCACAATGAATCAGTGCTATAGCAGTTAAAAACATAAAAAACATAACATTTGTAAAAAAGAGACAATGGATGAATCTTTTGTTGAAAGACAATGGTATTCCTCAAGATAACGTCTTTCACAATAAAATATAAGTCTTTTGGGTCATAGAAAAGTCTTTTTGACAGAATAACAGTGTTAGTTATTTTTCCAAAGTGAGTTAGCTGATGATTCAGTTTGCGTAGTTGTTAATTGAAAGAAGTCATGCAAAGCTGTATTGGACGAGAAGAAGGATGGAAAATCATTTTAAAAGCAAGAAAGTGAATATGGCAAAGGTGCACTTTTTTACTTACACCAGAAGCCAGTGATCCATTTTTGAAGCTGCTTCCTAAATGCCGCCAGTCTGTTCAGCGTCTTCTAACAATCACGGAGGGTACTCTGTCAGTATCTTCACACTCCTGGAGTCTTTCACGCTGACAGAACGTTGCAGCTACGGAAGCCTAAGGTGGACACAGTATAGAGCAACACGTTTCGGCTATCCAACAGCCTTTCTCAAGCACATTTAGCTATTTTTCGAATAGCGCAGCTGTGTTAATTACTAGTTAGCAGAGCATCTGCATACTTAGTGGTTAAATTGTTCTAGAAGTGTTTGTTTTTTAAGGACAGAGGGACTCCTTAAATTATACAGCAGCTTTGTGATTTCAGCTCTTAGGTCTTAACCCTTTTTTTGAGATTTCATCTCTCACAATTATCTGCAAACCAGATAAAGAGAGAGGCATTCTTACATTGCGTTCAAGACCTACTGGTTATGGGAGTGATCCACCCAGTTCCAAAGGAGGAACAGGGGCAGGGCTTCTATTCAAATCTGTTTATAGTTCCCAAAAAAGAGGGAACTTTCAGACCAATCTTGGATCTCAAGATCCTAAACAAATTTCTCAGGGTCCCATCCTTCAAGATGGAGACTATTCGAACCATCCTACCTATGATCCAGGAGGGTCAATATATGACTACCGTGGACTTAAAGGATGCTTATCTACACATTCCGATACACAGAGATCATCATCAGTTTCTCGGGTTCGCCTTCCTAGACGGGCATTACCAGTTTGTGGCTCTTCCCTTCGGGTTAGCCACGGCACCAAGAATCTTTATGAAGGTTCTAGGGTCCCTTCTGGCGGTTCTAAGGCCGCGGGGCATAGCAGTGGCCCCTTACCTAGACGACATTCTGATACAGGCGTCGACTTTTCGTATTGCCAGGTCCCATACGGACATTGTTCTGGCATTCCTGAGGTCTCACGGGTGGAAGGTGAACGAAGGAAAGAGTTCTCTCTCCCCTCTCACAAGAGTTTCCTTCCTAGGAACTCTGATAGATTCAGTAGAAATGAAAAATTTTCTGACAGAGGTCAGGTTGTCAAAGCTTCTAACTTCCTGCCTTGCTCTTTATTCCACTTCTCGTCCGTCAGTGGCTCAGTGTATGGAAGTAATCGGCTTAATGGTAGCGTCAATGGACATAGTTCCGTTTGCCCGCCTACATCTCAGACCACTGCAACTTTGCATGCTCAATCAGTGGAATGGGGATTACACAGATTTGTCCCCTCTACTAAATCTGGATCAAGAGACCAGGGATTCTCTTCTCTGGTGGCTATCTCGGGTCCATCTGTCCAGAGGAATGAGTTTCTGCAGGCCAGAATGACTATAGTAACGACAGATGCCAGCCTTCTGGGCTGGAGTGCAGTCTGAAACTCCCTGAAGGCTCAGGGTTTGTGGACTCAGGAGGAGGCCCTCCTTCCGATAAACATTCTGGAACTAAGAGCGATATTCAATGCTCTTCAGGCTTGGCCTCAGCTAGCTGCGGTCAGGTTCATCAGATTTCAGTCGGACAACATCACGACTATAGCCTATATCAACCATCAGGGGGGAACAAGTAGCCCCCTGGCAATGTTGGAGGTTTCAAAGATAATTCTATGGGCAGAGGTTCACTCTTGCCATCTCTCAGCTATCCATATCCCAGGAGTAGAGAACTGGGAGGCGGATTTTCTAAGTCGGCAGACTTTTCATCCGGGGGAGTGGGAGCTCCATCCGGAGGTATTTGCCCAGCTGATTCAACTATGGGGCAAACCAGAACTGGATCTCCTGGCGTCTTGTCAGAACGCCAAGCTTCCTTGTTACGGGTCCAGGTCCAGGGATCCCAAGGCAGCGCTGATAGATGCTCTAGCAGCGCCCTGGTCCTTCAGCCTGGCTTATGTGTTTCCACCGTTTCCTCTGCTCCTTCGTCTGATTGCCAAGATCAAGCAGGAGAGAGCTTTGGTGATCTTGATAGCTCCTGCGTGGCCACGCAGGACTTGGTATGCAGATCTGGTGGACATGTCATCCTTTCCACCATGGACTCTGCCGCTAAGGCAGGACCTTCTACTTCAAGGTCCCTTCAAACATCCAAATCTAATTTCTCTGCGTCTGACTGCTTGGAAATTGTACACTTGATTCTATCAAAGCGTGGTTTTTCCGAGTCGGTCATTGATACCTTAATTCAGGCTCGAAAGCCTGTCACCAGGAAAATCTATCATAAGATATGGTGTAAATATCTTCATTGGTGTGAATCCAAGGGTTACTCATGGAGTAAAGTCAGGATTCCTAGAATATTATCTTTTCTCCAAGAGGGATTGGATAAGGGATTGTCAGCTAGTTCCTTAAAGGGACAGATTTCTGCTCTGTCTATTCTTTTGCACAAACGTCTGGCTGAGGTTCCAGACGTTCAGGCGTTTTGTCAGGCTTTGGTTAGAATCAAGCCTGTGTTTAAACCTGTTGCTCCGCCATGGAGTTTAAATTTAGTTCTTAAAGTTCTTCAAGGGGTTCCGTTTGAACCTTTGCATTCCATAGATGTTAAACTTTTATCTTGGAAAGTTCTGTTTTTAGTAGCTATCTCCTCGGCTCGAAGAGTTTCGGAGTTATCTGCTGTGCAGTGTGATTCCCCTTATCTCATTTTCCATGCAGATAAGGTAGTTTTACGTACCAAACCTGGGTTTCTTCCTAAAGTGGTATCTAATAAGAATATCAATCAGGAGATTGTTGTTCCATCATTATGTCCTAATCCTTCCTCTAAGAAGGAACGTCTATTACACAATCTTGATGTAGTTCGTGCTTTAAAGTTTTATTTACAAGCTAGGAAGGATTTTCGTCAAACATCTGCTTTGTTTGTTGTCTACTCTGGACAGAGGAGAGGCCAAAAGGCTTCGGCAACTTCTCCTTCTTTTTGGCTAAGAAGCTTAATCCGCTTAGCTTATGAGACTGTTGGCCAGCAGCCTCCTGAAAGAATTACAGCTCATTCCACTAGAGCGGTGGCTTCCACATGGGCTTTTAAAAATGAGGCCTCTGTTGAACAGATTTGTAAGGCGGCGACTTGGTCTTCGCTTCATACTTTTTCTAAATTCTACAAATTTGATACTTTTGTTTCCTCTGAGGCTATTTTTGGGAGAAAGGTCTTACAGGCAGTGGTGTCTTCCGTTTTAGTGCCTGCCTTGTCCCTCCCTTCATCCGTGTCCTAAAGCTTTGGTATTGGTATCCCACAAGTAATGGATGAACCCTTGGACTGGATACACCTTTTTAAGAGAAAACAAAATTTATGCTTACCTGATAAATTTATTTCTCTTGTGGTGTATCCAGTCCACGGCCCGCCCTGTCATTTTAAGGCAGGTGTTTTTTATTTTTAAACTACAGTCACCACTGCACCCTATAGTTTCTCCTTTTTTCTTGCTTGTCTTCGGTCGAATGAGTGGGGGTGGCAGTTAGGGGAGGAGCTATATAGACAGCTCTGTGTGGGTGTCCTCTTGCAGCTTCCTGTTGGGAAGGAGAATATCCCACAAGTAATGGATGAACCCGTGGACTGGATACACCACAAGAGAAATAAATTTATCAGGTAAGCATAAATTTTGTTTTTTGCAATCAATGAGAAAAGGTTGATTAGCTTTGCCAGAGTAAATGGTATTTCACGCCCAGCATCCAGTTACAAGTCAGCTCAGCACAATCTGTCTTTTCTCTATCTTGCATTAAGCTTATATAAGTTTTTCCATCATGGGTGATAATAATGGGTGGCCCTCCTTGTCCCTTCTGATTAGATATATGGAATATCTGATCCGATTGGCCCTTAACGGAGCTGAGCATCTTCACCATGGCAACGCATCTTTTGAACAGTTAGATTCCCTTAACTGTCCTACTGGATTTCTGCCACTCGGGGGCAGTAGACATACAACACAGCAGTATATTTAACTATCCAACATTTCTAAACATTTTAACAACTTAATTCAGTATTTCTATGAAATAGTTATTCATTTTATCATAACTTACTGCAACAATATTTACAATATTTGTTTTGGATAAGTAATATCTTATGAATTTTCTGATCATTTTGATATGAAACTTCAATATATTATATTAAAATAATTTATCCTGTTTCTGAAATTAATGGCATTTATACATCTAAAATGTTTTCAGAGTTGTGTTTAAACTTTCAAAAACATCTAGTGTATATAATCATATGACATGATTCAGATATCCCATGCAGGCATTCCATCTGAAAAATAGAAAAATTATGTTACATATAATTAAATAATGGGATTATTACAGTTTGAATCTATTTTTCATATATCTATTAACTGCAGCAATTATTTATTTAATATAAAACGTACTATTTCAACATATATATACATAAATGGGCTATTTGAATCATTTCAAACAAACATGAACTATTGGCATTGTTTTTCTTCAAAATGTATTTAATTTTACTTAAAATCTAAATACAGTTGTTTTGAAATCACAATGTAAGCCATGTGATTTCTCTGTGTTATCCTAACCCAGACGCAATGTCTAACATTTTGTATATTCAAGTGTTAGCAGTTACATCTTAACATGTTTTCTGCTCAGCTAGCACAGATGTGTATCTGATTTTCAGGGGTAATTAACACCTCTATGTTA
>NW_026512118.1:0-32500 GCF_027579735.1 Bombina bombina
GCTCATCCTAACCCTGTCCTGCCTTTCGTTCTTGTGGTCGATGCGTCTGAGACTGGAGTAGGTGCTCTCTTGTCTCAACGTCCTACACCTGACGGTTCCTTGCATCCGTGTGGTTTCTTCTCTAAGAAATTGTCTCCAGCGGAGTGCAATTATGAAATTGGCGACAGAGAATTACTGGCCATAATTGAAAAAGAATGGAGGCATCTTCTCGAGGGTACTAGCGTGCCAGTGCTCATTCTTACTGACCACAAGAATTTAACTTATCTATCTGAAGCAAAACGTTTGTTGCCCCGACAGGCCAGATGGGCGCTATTTTTGTCTCGGTTTAATTATGTGGTCTCCTACCTGCATGGTAGTAAGAATGTTAGGGCTGATGCCCTCTCTCAACAATTTTCACCTCTGTCCAAGGAGGAGTCTGTACCTACTCCAGTTATACCTCCTGACCATATTTTGGCTACTATACGTACTAATTTGACTTCTCCCTTGGGGGAGGAGATCCTGGCTGCACAAAGCAATGCACCTCCTGAGAAACCTAGTGGTAAGTGTTTTGTTCCTGAGAATCTTCAAACTAAACTTTTGCACACTTACCACTATCCTAAAGCCGCAGGTCACCCAGGCAAGAACCAAATGATTTGGTCTGTCACTCGACAATTCTGGTGGCCAGTTCTTCGTTCTGATGTTGCTGCGTATGTTGCCTCCTGCTCAATTTGTGCACAGAATAAGACTCCTCGACGTCTTCCTGTGGGTCTTCTTCAACCTATTGCTAATGGTGAGCGTCCTTTGACACATCTTTCCATGGACTTCATTGTCGAGCTCCCTGTTTCCAATGGCAATACTGTTATCCTTATGGTGGTTGACCGTTTTTCTAAAATGTCACATTGCATTCCCTTGAAGAAATTGCCTACCGCTCAGGAGCTTGCTTCAATTTTTGCCCGTGAGGTTTTACCGTTTACATGGGTTACCCAAGGAGATAGTGTCGGACCGGGGTAGCCAGTTTGTCTCCAGATTTTGGCGTTCCTTTTGTGCTCAAATGGGGATCCAGCTCTCCTTCTCCTCGGCATATCACCCTCAATCCAATGGGGCTGCGGAACGGTCTAATCAAGCTCTGGAACAGTTCCTCCGTTGCTATGTCTCAGATCACCACAATAATTGGTCTGAACTGTTACCTTGGGCAGAGTTTGCTCGTAATAGTGCTTTTAATGCTTCCTCCAAGTTATCCCCGTTCATGGTGAATTATGGGTTTCAACCATCCTTGTTGCCCGATTCATTCATGTCTCAGGGTATTCCGGTTTTGGAGGAGCATCTCCGGCAAATCCGTTCCACGTGGGTGCAGATTCAGGATTGCCTTCATCGTTCTATGCAGCGCCAAAAGTTCCAGGCTGATCGTAGGCGTCTGCCTGCACCTTCCTACCAGGTTGGTGAGTTTGGCTGTCCTCCCGCAACTTGAACCTTCGTGTGCCTTCCAATAAACTGGCTCCCTGTTATGTTGGTCCTTTTCGAATACTCAGACGGGTCAATCCTGTGGCCTACGTGCTTGACCTTCCTCCTGCAATGCACATCTCCAATGTTTTTCATGTCTCCCTCTTGAAACCATTGGTTTGTAATCGGTTTACCACTGTGTTGCCTCGTTTCCGTCCTATCATTGTTGAGAACCATGAGGAGTATGAGGTCAGCAGCATTATTAACTCTCGTATGTCCAGGGGACGCGTACAGAATTTGGTTCATTGGAGGGGCTACGGTCCAGAGGAGCGTTCATGGGTTCCCTCCTCTGATGTTCATGCTCCCGCCCTCCTCCGTGCCTTCCATGCCCGTTTCCCCAATAAGCCTTTTGTCCTCCCGCGGGGGAGTGGTCGTTGAGGGGAGGGTACTGTCAGGGTTTTTTCCTGACTTGTTTGCCATGTGCTGCTGGCAGCCATTTTACTCACCTCTCTTGCTGACTTTGGTGCATTCTGGGAGATGCTGCTCACTTCCTGTCCTTCCTTTTATGGCCAGACTGGTCTACATCATCCATGTGAGACAGGATGCAGTCTCAGAATTGTGATGTCATCACTTACTATTTAAAGGGCCTTTGTTTAGTATGCTTTGCCCTTGCATTGTCTCAGACCTGTTTGTGAGAGCTCCTGTGTATTACCTGGCTGTCTGACGTCCCTCCTGGTTCCTGATCCCTGGCTTGTTCCTGACTCTGCTGTTCTCCTTGTTCCTGACTCCGGCTCGTCTGACTACTTGCGTTGGCTCCTGACTCGGCTTGTCTGACTACCAGCTCTAGTTTTGACTCCTGGCTTGTTATTTGACTTGGGGACTTTTTATTATTTTTTGCTATTAATAAAGGTGTGATTATTTTTGCACTTCTCGTCTCAGTCTGATTCCTGGCACCCTGACACATCCAGTTAGGGCGCCACTGCAATGCCCCATGACCGAAGCACCGCCAACAGCAATCCCAGAACCTTTGTGAAAATTCTGGGAGCTGCGGCAAGACCAAAAGGAAGAGCCGCAAACTAGAAGTGTTTGTCCAGAAAGGCAGACCTTAGGAACTTGTGATGATTCTTGTGAATGGGAACATGCAGGTACGTGTCCTTTAAATCCACTGTTGTCATAAATTGACCCTCTTGGATCAAAGGAAGAATGAAACTAATAGTTTCCTTCTTTAAGGACGATACTCTGAGAAATTTGTTTAGACTCTTGAGGTCTGAAGGTTCCCTCTTTTTTGGGAACCACGCACAGATTGAAATAAAAACCCAGACCCTGTCCCTGTATTGGCACTGGAACAATCACTCCCAGGATGGAGAGGTCTTCTACGCAGTGAAAGAACGCCTCTCTTTTTGTCTGGTCTGCAGATAATCTTGAAAGCAGAAAGCTGCCTCTGGAAGGAAAACTTTTGAACTCTAATTTGTATCCCTGGGACACAATTTCTATTCCCCAGGGATTCTGAACATCTCAAACCCAAGCCTGAGCGAAGAAGGAAAGTCTGCCCCCTACAAGATCCAGTCCCGGATCGGGGGCATGCCCTTCATGCTGTCTGACTCAATAGCAGGCTTCTTGGATTGTTTTCCCTTATTCCAAGACTGATTGGGTCTCCATGCAGGTTTAGACTGTTCCTGCTTGGAGGCGGTAGAGGAAGAATTTACCTTGAAATTTTCAAAAGGAACGAAAATTACTCTGTCGTCCTTTTTGTTTGTTTCTCTTATCCTGAGGGAGAAGACGCCCCTTAATTATCAGAGATAATTTCCGTCAGGCCAGGTCCAAACAAGGTCTTCCCCTTGTAAGGAATAGCTAGAAGCTTAGACTTAGAGGACACATCCGCAGACCAAGGTTTTAACTATAAGGCTCTGCGAGCTAGAATAGAGAAACCCGAAATCTTTACTCCCAGTTTGAAAACTTGAAGGGAAGCATCTGTAATAAAGGAATTAGCTAGTTTAAGAACTTTTATCCTATCTTGGATTTCATCCAAAGAAGTTTCTGTCCTGATAGCACCGGACAACGCATTGAACCAATATGCCGCTACACTAGTGACGGTAGCAATACCGTACATACATCTTTGAGTAAACCCTCTAATTTCTTGTCCATAGGATCTTTGAAGGCACAACTATCCTATATGGGAATAGTAGTTCTTTTAGCTAAGGTGGAAACTGCTCCTTCCACCTTGGGAACTGTTTGCCAAGCCTCCTTAATAGAGTCGGCTATGGAAAACATCTTTCTGAAAATAGGAGATGGAGAAAAAAGGTATACCCGGTCTCTCCCACTCCTTAGCAATGATCTCAGAAGCTCGGTCTGGGACCGGAAACACTTCTGTCGAGGAAGGAACCTCGGAATATTTGTTCAGCTTACTGAACTTCTTAGGAACAACAATTACCGTGGAGTCGCCGTCGTCCAAAGTAGCTAAAACCTCCTTAAGTAACAGACGGAGGTGTTCTAGCTTAAACCTAAAAGATACAACCTCAGTATCAGCAAGAGGAATTTCACTTTCCGAATCTGAAATTTCACATTCAGATGCTACTATGGTATCCTCCTCTTCAGGCTTCTGGGAGGGGACCTCCGAAATCACAACAACTGCGTCCTTAACCTCACTTACTGAATGTCTGTTTTCCTCCTACGCTTTCCCTGCAACATTGGAAAAGCAGACAACGCATCAGAAATTGTAGAAGACATGAGAGAAGCGATGTCCCTTAAAGTAACTTCAGCGGGAGTTAGTGAGGAAGCGCAGGGCACTGTTTGTGAGGGCGGTAAAATTTGGGACACTTGGGGAGAAAGCTGCTGCATATATTGAACCTCGTCATTAGACCCCTGGACAACATCCACTTTAGAAAAAGTTGGCTCAGAATTTTTTCCCCCCTATAATTTAAAGTCCTCTCAATACATGAGGAATAGAAAGGGATTGGTGGTTCCACATTGGCATCAAAACACAAGGAGCAAGTGACATCTTGCAAGTCCCCTTGATCCATACTGAATCACAATAATACAATTATGAATTAAAAACCTTAATTTTGTTTCAAAAAATTTTTAAGTGCAAAAGCGTTACTGTCCCTTTAAATTTAAAAAAGTGTAACTTTTTTACTGTGTATGTAAAAAACATACCCAAACGAACAGAAACTAATAAAAAAAGACACCACTACACCTCAACAGCTTTGTTGAGGTGGCTACCTGACTGCAAGACCGGAGACCTCTTTCTCTTTCAAGGAAAATGATCCGGACTCAACAGGACTCGCCTGTTTAAAAAAGAACCATGCATTTCTAGGCAGAGACTGGAATTTCCGACCTGATTGTGTCTGTACATTGAGGCGCAGTGAAAAAGCGCGCAATTCAGAGAGATCCGCCCATTGTGGGCTTGGCTAACACTAACATACTCTCCCGGTTGGCATTTTGCATTAGATAAACCGCTGTGAGAGTAAAACCACCAGAGCCATAAAAAATTATGGTCTCTCAGCCCCAGTGCCTGCTTAAAGTGAAGGTAAAGTTATTCTAATCGAAATGTCTCTTTATTTTACTTTTCTAACTTACAAGGGAGTCGCTAGGTTTATTTTTTAAAAAAAAGTTTATTTAACCATATTTACTAACTTTTATTTTAATGTGCCTTACGATCGTAATCCCCTCCCATCCATCTCTTCCGTGTTTTCAATACATAGACGTATAGAGCTGCCCCACCCGCTCTATACGTCAGAACTACACTCGTGCACATCTATCCTCTGCTTACCGCGCATGCGCACAAAAATGTTTGCTCTCAAAAGCGCATGCGTTAATCGTGCTCAACGAAGTCCTCTTCAGCGCATGCGTCCCAAATCAGCAACATAGTATTGAATGAGTTGCGAGACTCATTCAATACTATATTTGTGAAGCGACACTATCGCAAGTGTGAATATTGCTCGTTCGTTCCTTCCGCAATTGCTAGACAGATTGTAAGTATTTGAATATTTGCCTATCGAATATTTATATGAAGCAACTCTGTTATTTATACAAATGTTGATAAAATTTAATACATCAATAATGGTAATTGCATTTATTTATACAAATCAGCAGTAGAATCTAAGCATAGTCAGTGAATGCTATGTTATGCTTATAGCGGGTAATAACGATCATATATTTTAATATATCTAGGTAAGGAGTTATAATTATAATTTTTGTTAAATACATAATAATTACATTTAAATTTTAAGATATATGCCAATGGCTTATAATATAGATCATATATTATGAACCATATTCTGTATGGCATTGAACTTATATATCTCCTATTTTTAAATTTCTTTTAATTGTATTGTTATCAATATGTATTTATCAATTATGTTTTATAAATAATTTAAATTAATTATAAATATAATTTTATTTAAATATTAAAATTATGATATTTTATACAAGTATATACTCTGCAATGTATAAGATTAATCCATAAAGTATTATAATATTCTTGATAGAAATCACATTATTACCAATCTTTAAACGTTAAAAATTATCTATAATATAATATAACCAATCTTTAAACGTTAAAAATTAACTATAATATAAATAAATGATCCAAAAAATAAAAATATATTTATTTATAGATTTCATAATTGCAAAGATCAAATAGTTATTTACAATATCTGAATTGTAGATAGATACACATACAATACATTTTTCTTAAACCATATCATTAAACTATATATTTATGTTTTGTTGTTTCTGAGAATATTTATCTAGTTTTATAATCTTTTGTAGATAATCTGTATCTATGTATCTTTCTCTTTTTATTTATCAAAAAATCTTTCTCTCATTTTATATCTCTCTCTATATTTCTAATATAAATTGCTTTTGCTTTCACAACTTATCCTTATCTCTATCTATTTATATATTTTTCTCTCTCATTACCTCTTTATCATTTATAGCAATATCTATATATAATAAATATTTATGTTACACTATATCTCTCTATCCCTCTCCCTGTCCATATATCTCTGTCATGATTGCTTCCGTTCATCGCCGTGTCGCCGCGGCTCCCGGAACTTCTCTGTGTGTCTGACGTCATGTTGCTTAGCAACATGACGCTTTCTCTCACACCCCTCTGATGACGGTTACGCTCCTGCCCTTTAAATCACGGCGGGAGATCTGAATCTGGGCCCGTTTGTTTGTTTCCCTGGATTGTGAGTACCGTATCAATTTTGTTCTTTTGTGTACCGACTTCTGCCTGCCTGACCAAGCCTCTTGCCTAATCCCTACTTGCTGATATTTGAATATTGACTTCTGCCTGCCTGACCTTGCCTGTAGCTTTTACCCTTTTGCTGATACTTGGATGCCGACTTCTGCTTGCCTGACCTTGTCTTTTGCCTATACCTTTTGCTGATATTTGGATGCCGACTTCTGCCTGCCTGACCTTGCTTTTGCCTTTACCTTTAAACCTTTTCTTTGATAAACAAAACCTGCTTAAAGGGACATTTTACTTTTACAAGCTGCAAAAGAGAACTTTGCCTTTCTGTTTGTTATACACCTGCTTAAAAGGGACATTTACTTTTACAAGCTGCAAAAGAGAACTTTGCCTTTCTGTTTGTTATAAACCTGCTTAAAAGGGACATTTACTTTTACAAGCTGCAAAAGAGAACTTTGCCTTTCTGTTTGTTATACACCTGCTTAAAAGGGACATTTACTTTTACAAGCTGCAAAAGAGAACTTTGCCTTTCTGTTTGTTATAAACCTGCTTAAAGGGACATTATACTTTTACAAGCTGCAAAAGAGAACTTTACCTTTCTGTTTGTTATACACCTGCTTAAAAGGAACTTTTACTTTTACAAGCTGCAAAAAAGAACTTTTCCTTTGTTTTACAAGCCTGCTAAAGAGGACCTTTTTCAGAAGCTTCAAGTAAGAGCATTTCCTTTTTGTTCTTTGTACTACTTAAAGGGACGTTTTATCCTTTGTGGCTTTCCTGCATTCTGGAACAATATTCATTTTTGTTATCTTCTAATCTGCTTCCTGAGTGGGTCACGTCCTGGATATTTCTCAGTGTGCTAGCGTGTGCTTTCAATTCACTCTAGCAGTTGGGTTACATCCCGGATTGATTCCAGAGCGGCTGACATTACAAACGGGCCATAAAAATGGACCCCACTGAATTATCTATGGCCGTGGCTCACCAGGGACAGCTCTTGGGTTCTCATGCCACTCACTTGCAGTCTCTGGACACTAAACTTGATCAAATTACTGCTCTATTACAAAATTTGGTTGCTACCGCACCTCCCAATCCTAATCCCAATCCAAATCCGATTGAGGCATTACCTCCTCCGATTCCTAACAATCAGTCTCAGGTACAACTAAGTCCCAGGATACCTCTTCCGGATAAATATGATGGGAATCCTGAAGAATGTAGAGGCTTTCTGAATCAATGCCGTCTTCATTTCCGAAATAGCCCTACTCTCTTTGCTACTGCCTCTTCTAGAATCACGTTTCTTATTTCCTTAATGAAAGGAAAAGCCTTGGCTTGGGTGTCACCTTTGCTAGAAAAGAATGATCCTATACTGTTGGATGTTGATACATTTCTATCTACATTCTCAAACGTATTCGATAAACCTGGAAGGTCATCCGCTGCTGAAGCTACTCTCCTGGATTTACGTCAAGGAAATCAACCAGTCTCTCAATATGCAATTGAGTTCCGCACCCTTGCCTCTGAAACCACTTGGAATCAGGGAGCACTCAGAGCCGCTTTCCGTAAAGGACTTTCTGAGCGTCTCAAGGATGAATTGGTGTATCGTGAACTTCCAGAGTCCTTAGAAGCCTTAATAAATCTCTGTATCAGTCTCGACGCCAGGTTTCGTGAACGCCAACAAGAAAAGGATAGAACACAGAGGACTTCAACTCGAACTCCTTTTCGTTTAGCTCCTCGTTTTTCTAATCCAGTCACTCCAGCCTCTCCTACTACTGATCAGGCTGAACCCATGGAAGTAGGAAGTATAAAATTAACTGAGACTGAACGCTTGAGAAGACGGACTCTTGGCTTATGTCTGTACTGTGGCCTTAAAGGGCATTTATTAAGGGATTGTCCTACTAGGCCAGTAAAAGCCAGGGCTTAACTCTAGTCCAGGGAACTGAGTTAAGCCAAAATAGTGGTCATTCCCTATACAAGAAACTCTTTGTTCCAGTAACTCTTCTAATTGGACATAAGAAGATCTATACCCAAGCTCTAATTGATTCTGGTGCTGGAGGTGTGTTCATTGACTCTACATTTGTTTCTACTCATTCTATACCCTTACTAAAGAAGGAGTATTCCATTTCAGTCTCTACGGTCAGTGGAGATCCTTTGGGTTCTGGATACATTCAGTTTTCTACTCAACCCTTACTCCTCACCGTAGGAATACTTCATTCTGAGACAATTTGTTTCGATGTCATTCCCACTCCGCAATTTCCCATTATCTTGGGATTACCCTGGCTCCAGATTCACAATCCCATTTTTTCTTGGACTTTCGGTGAACTCACTTCCTGGGGATCTACATGCCAGACTAAATGTCTTCAAAAGATTACTAAGTTACCACTCACTATTGCTCTCACAGTTGAAACTCCGGAATCCTTACCTATGCATTACCATGACTTTGTGGATGTCTTCTCCAAAAAAGAAGCTGAACGTCTTCCTCCTCATCGCCCTTTTGATTGTCCCATTGATCTCCTTCCTGGGGCTGCCTATCCTCGAGGCAAGACATATCCACTTTCTAAACCAGAAAACATGGCTCTGGAAGAATATATAAAAGACAATCTGGCTAGAGGATTTATTCGACCCTCCTCTTCCCCTGTAGGGGCTGGTTTCTTTTTTGTGGGAAAAAAGGATGGCGGATTAAGACCCTGTATTGATTATCGTGGATTGAATCAGATTACCATCAAGAACAGTTATCCTCTGCCCCTTATTCCTGAACTTTTTACTTATCTTCAGGGAGCCACCATTTTCACCAAACTCGACCTACGTGGTGCATACAACTTGATCCGTATACGCAAAGGAGATGAGTGGAAGACTGCCTTTAACACTCGATTTGGGCATTATGAATATTTGGTCATGCCCTTCGGGCTATGCAATGCTCCGGCGGTTTTCCAGCATTTTGTAAACGAGATCTTTCGTGATTTTTTGAATATTTTTGTTATCATATACCTGGACGACATCTTAATTTTTTCTCAGAACCACCAAGATCATGTGCACCACGTCAAGAAAGTACTTCAACGTCTAAGAGAATTCCATCTGTTTGCTAAACTGGAGAAATGTTCTTTCCATCAAAAATCCATACCCTTTCTGGGTTATGTAATATCGGCATCTGGATTCGAAATGGACCCTACTAAACTTTCTGCCATTTTGGATTGGCCTAGACCTGATTCTTTGAAGGCTTTACAACGTTTCCTAGGCTTCCCAATTATTACAGAAAGTTCATCAAGAATTTTGCTACTATTACTTCTCCTCTTACTTCTCTCACAAGAAAAGGACAAAACTGTAAAGTATGGCCGTCTGAGGCTATAGAAGCTTTTGAATCTCTCAAAGAAGCTTTTTCCTCAGCTCCTATCCTTCGTCATCCAAATCCTGAGTTTCAATTTATTCTGGAGGTGGATGCTTCCTCTGTTGCTGCTGGAGCTGTTCTGTCTCAACGAATACCAGAGACTGGAAGGATTCATCCTGTTGCTTTTTTCTCTAAAAAATTCACTCCTTCCGAATTTAACTATGACGTAGGGAATAAAGAGTTGCTTGCCATCAAAATGGCATTGGATGAATGGAGACATTGGCTGGAAGGTACTTCTTTGCCATTTACTATACTTACTGATCATAAGAACCTTCTGTATCTCCAAACAGCCAAACGATTAAATTCCAGGCAAGCACGCTGGTCATTATTCTTCTCTCGGTTTCACTATAATTTGTCTTACATACCTGGTTCAAAAAATATTAAAGCAGACGCACTTTCCAGACAATTTCAAGATACCCCAGTTCCTGAGTCTGGTACCATTCTCCAACCTCATGAAGTCATTGCCCAGTTAACAACTTCTTGGTTACAAGAATTACAGTCCGCTCAAGAGCATCTTCCTTTGTCCTGTAAACCTCCCGATGGTTTACTCTTTGTTCCTGAACGCCTTCGTTCCAAGATTTTATTTTGGGCTCATGATAGTCCCCTTTCTGGACATCCTGGCATCAGTATTACCACTCGAAACCTCAAACAACATGTCTGGTGGCCTACACTCTCTCAAGATGTGAAGGATTACGTCTCAGTATGCACACAATGTGCCATGAACAAAAATCCACGCCAACTTCCTTCAGGATTACTCCAACCATTGCCTATACCTCACCAGCCTTGGACTCATGTATCCATGGACTTTATTACCGATCTTCCCTTGTCCACTGGGAACAATACTATCTGGGTGGTGGTCGACAGGTTCACTAAGACGGCTCATTTTGTACCCTTGCCAGGATTACCATCTGCCAAAAGACTCTCTGAACTTTTTATTCTACATATTGTAAGAATCCATGGATTTCCTCTAGATATTGTTTCAGATAGAGGGGTACAATTCGTTTCTCGATTTTGGAGGTCACTTTGTAAACATTTTGGTACTACTATATCTCTCTCTACTTCTCACCACCCACAATCGAATGGTCAGACTGAAAGAGTAAACCAGTGTCTTGAAACATATCTTAGACATTATGTGGATCATTATCACTCTAACTGGACTTCTTACCTTCCTTTGGCTGAATTGGCTCATAATGCCCGGTACAATTCCTCCCTTCAGACTTCTCCTTTTCATGCAGCTTACGGATATCAGCCTAGGACATTCCCTTTGCATACTTCCTCCACAGTGAATCCTGCTTCTGATCTTACAGCCCGAAGATTAACTCGACATTGGCAGAAGATACATCGTATTCTTTCTGTAACTTCTAGACGTTACAAGTTCTTTTCGGATCTTCGACGGAAGAAGGCTCCTAAATATCGCCCTGGTGATAAAGTTTGGATTTCCTCTCGATTTCTTCGCCTGAAACAACCTTCTAACAAATTGGGACCACGATATGTGGGTCCTTTCCGAATACTGGGTCAGGTGTGTTCCACTGCTTATCGGGTAGCTTTACCCAAGTCTCTCAAAGTCCATCCGGTATTCCATGTTTCTCTTTTAAAACCTGTGATGATTAACAGGTATTCTAAGCCTTTTTCTAAACCTCCACCGTTATTGGTGCATGGACATCCTGAGTTTGAGATCAGCCATATTCTAGATTCCAAGTTGCGGGGCAAGAAATTGTATTATCTCATTCATTGGAAGGGTTATCCAGTCACGGAACGTTCTTGGGAACCTGCTCATCAAGTAAATGCTCCTATTTTGGTCAAGACCTTCCACAAGACTCATCCTGATAGACCTGGTCCTGTCCCCCGGAGGGGTCCTTGAGGAGGGGGTGCTGTCATGATTGCTTCCGTTCATCGCTGTGTCGCCGCGGCTCCCGGAACTTCTCTGTGTGTCTGACGTCATGTTGCTTAGCAACATGACGCTTTCTCTCACACCCCTCTGATGACGGTTACGCTCCTGCCCTTTAAATCACGGCGGGAGATCTGAATCTGGGCCCGTTTGTTTGTTTCCCTGGATTGTGAGTACCGTATCAATTTTGTTCTTTTGTGTACCGACTTCTGCCTGCCTGACCAAGCCTCTTGCCTAATCCCTACTTGCTGATATTTGAATATTGACTTCTGCCTGCCTGACCTTGCCTGTAGCTTTTACCCTTTTGCTGATACTTGGATGCCGACTTCTGCTTGCCTGACCTTGTCTTTTGCCTATACCTTTTGCTGATATTTGGATGCCGACTTCTGCCTGCCTGACCTTGCTTTTGCCTTTACCTTTAAACCTTTTCTTTGATAAACAAAACCTGCTTAAAGGGACATTTTACTTTTACAAGCTGCAAAAGAGAACTTTGCCTTTCTGTTTGTTATACACCTGCTTAAAAGGGACATTTACTTTTACAAGCTGCAAAAGAGAACTTTGCCTTTCTGTTTGTTATAAACCTGCTTAAAAGGGACATTTACTTTTACAAGCTGCAAAAGAGAACTTTGCCTTTCTGTTTGTTATACACCTGCTTAAAAGGGACATTTACTTTTACAAGCTGCAAAAGAGAACTTTGCCTTTCTGTTTGTTATAAACCTGCTTAAAGGGACATTATACTTTTACAAGCTGCAAAAGAGAACTTTACCTTTCTGTTTGTTATACACCTGCTTAAAAGGAACTTTTACTTTTACAAGCTGCAAAAAAGAACTTTTCCTTTGTTTTACAAGCCTGCTAAAGAGGACCTTTTTCAGAAGCTTCAAGTAAGAGCATTTCCTTTTTGTTCTTTGTACTACTTAAAGGGACGTTTTATCCTTTGTGGCTTTCCTGCATTCTGGAACAATATTCATTTTTGTTATCTTCTAATCTGCTTCCTGAGTGGGTCACGTCCTGGATATTTCTCAGTGTGCTAGCGTGTGCTTTCAATTCACGCTAGCAGTTGGGTTACATCCCGGATTGATTCCAGAGCGGCTGACAATCTCTTTGTACCCAAATGTTTATCTTTATTTTAATTTTTCTATATTTAAAAATTATTTGTTTTGATAATATTCCTATATCTTGTTTTAAATCACTCTTTAGTTCATTGTCTATGTATTACTTTTTATCAACATGTCTCTCTTTATCACACTCTGTCTATCTTTATTTTTCACTTTATCTTTATAATTGAATTTATTTATCTCTTTTTAAAAATTTATTTATCTATCTATTTTTCTCCTTTGCTAAGTCATCCATTACCTTTTTTAAATAAAAAATATGTATCTCAATCTTGTTTTCATATCTATAAATTAGTAACTCTTTCTGCATTTTAGAAAATCATTTAAAATTTATGTCTCTCTCTCTGTGTATCTGTCTCTCTCTCTCTCTGTGTATCTGTTTCTCTCTCTCTCTGTGTATCTGTCTCTCTCTCTGTGTATATCTGTCTCTCTCTCTCTCTGTGTATCTCTCTCTCTCTCTCTGTGTATCTGTCTCTCTCTCTGTGTGTGTCTCTCTCTCTCTCTCTCTGTGTGTCTCTCTCTCTCTCTCTCTCTCTGTGTCTCTCTCTGTGTGTCTCTCTCTCTCTGTCTGTCTCTCTCTCTGTCTCTCTCTCTCTCTGTCTGTTTCTCTTTGTGTGTCTCTCTCCGTCTGTCTGTCTGTCTCTCACTGTCTGTCTCTCACTGTCTGTCTGTCTGTCTCTCTGTCTCTCACTGTCTGTCTGTCTCTCACTGTCTGTCTGTCTCTCACTGTCTGTCTGTCTCTCACTGTCTGTCCCTCACTGTCTGTCTCTCACTGTCTGTCTCTCACTGTCTGTCTCTCACTGTCTGTCTTATATTCTCTCTCTCCCTCTCTGTCACTTTATCCCTCTCTCTCTCTCTGTCACTCTCTCCCTCTATGTCACTCTCTCCCTCTCTGTCACTCTCTCCCTCTCTCACTCAGTCTCTGTCTCTCCCTCTGTCTCTCCCTCAGTCTTTCTCCCTCTACCTCAGACTCTCTCCCTCTCCCTCAGTCTCTCTCTCTCTCCCTCAGTCTCTCTCCCTCTCCCTCAGTCTCTCTCCCTCTCCCTCAGTCTCTTTCCCTCTCCCTCAGTTTCTCTCTCTTTTTTTAATATCTCTTTAACAGATGTTGCCAATCTTTCTTAGTATCTATCTTTTTGGGAGTAATCATTTTCTTTATTATTTATAATATATATTTATATTTAGAATGATATATATATATATATATATATATATATATATATCTTTATGTATGTTTATTTTTTATTTTTTTAAAATGTTTCTATCACTATATATCTCTTTAGCTTTGTCTGTGAATGTTTCAATTTATTTATTTTAAATATCTGCAACTTATGTATCTTCACCTCTATGTTTTTGTATCTTTGTTGTTAGCTTGCAATTTTATACACAGTGTCTCTATCTAGCATTTTCTATACAACAGTTTCAACAATCCACCTATCCTTTTGTTTTTTCAAATATTTTTTTATCTATCTTGCCAGTAAATCCAATCTAAAGTAATAAGATTTATAGTCTTGTTTTGCAAGGAAGTGAAATCAACATGATTTATGGTGTTTATTCAAGGAAGTGACTCTGCTTAAAGAGACTTTAAACATGTAACCTTTCTATCTAATCAATGACCTAACATAGTTTTTTAAAATCTATTGATCTATTGTTATACATTACAAATAAAAGAACACAAAATTTGAATTTAGATTCACTAATAAATTATTTTTAATTTTATTTTTTAAATATATTTATTAAAAATATTTTATTAGCAATATATTACATCAATATTATTATATATTAAAAAAAATAGGAAATATATTATAATATAATTAAATTTGTTATTAAACTATTTTAAAATTAAATAACATTACATTTGTAATTAAAAAAAAGGTTTGATGAATTTGAATTTGGATGTATTATATGTAACTTACAGTTTTCTTAATGTGTTATAATGTATTTAATTTGCAGCAAAGGCGTAATTACCAACCACTATACCCCGCTGCAAGATTATAATTAGTTGGACCACCATCGCCCTTCCCACCTCTAAAAAAAGGTGAATGTAGTAATTTTTTTAATTTATTTCTCAAAAATTTTTCAGAGAAAATAATGTGAATCGTATTACAATTTCCTTAAAAGGGAGTTAGCCTCTGCCCACAGCAGGGATAGGCACAGACAAAGGCTGTGGCGGACATTACAGACCTTAGTGAAGGACACCAAGGTACCATTTGAAATTAAAAACATATAGTGCTTTCTGTTATTTTTCTGATGCAGAAACCACTGAATCTATAACGAGCCCTCCTCTGGCTATACCCATGTGCCAGTGTCATTACTGTGTCATTATATAGTGCTGGGTGTTATTATACTGATGCAGATAATACCACTGATCCTATAACCAGCCCTCCTCTGGCTATACCCATGTGCCAGTGTCATTACTGTGTCATTATATAGTGCTGGGTGTTATTATACTGATGCAGATAATACCACTGATCCTATAACCAGCCCTCCTCTGGCTATACCCATGTGCCAGTGTCACTACTGTGTCATTATATAGCGCTGGGTGTTATTATACTGATGCAGATACCACTGACCCTATAACCAGCCCTCCTCTGGCTATACCCATGTGCCAGTGTCATTACTGTGTCATTATATAGAGCTGGGTGTTATTATACTGATGCAGATAATACCACTGATCCTATAACCAGCCCTCCTCTGGCTATAACCATGTGCCAGTGTCACTACTGTGTCATTATATAGTGCTGGGTGTTATTATACTGATGCAGATACCACTGACCCTATAACCAGCCCTCCTCTGGCTATACCTATGTGCCAGTGTCATTACTGTGTCATTATATAGTGCTGGGTGTTATTATACTGATGCAGATACCACTGATCCTATAACCAACCCTCCTCTGGCTATACCCATATGCCAGTGTCACTACTGTGTCATTATATAGTGCTGGGTGTTATTATACTGATGCAGATACCACTGATCCTATAACCAGCCCTCCTCTGGCTATACCCATGTGCCAGTGTCACTACTGTGTCATTATATAGTGCTTGGTGTTATTATACTGATGCAGATACCACTGATTCTATAACGAGCCCTCCTCTGGCTATACCCATGTGCCAGTGTCACTACTGTGTCATTATATAGTGCTGGGTGTTATTATACTGATGCAGATACCACTGATCCTATAACCAGCCCTCCTCTGGCTATACCCATGTGCCAGTGTCACTACTGTGTCATTATATAGTGCTGGGTGTTATTATACTGATGCAGATACCACTGATCCTATAACCAGCCCTCCTCTGGCTATACCCATGTGCCAGTGTCACTACTGTGTCATTATATAGTGCTGGGTGTTATACTGATGCAGATACCACTGATCCTATAACCAGCCCTCCTCTGGCTATACCCATGTGCCAGTGTCACTACTGTGTCATTATATAGTGCTGGATGTTATTATACTGATGCAGATACCACTGACCCTATAACCAGCCCTTGTCTGGCTATACCCATGTGCCAGTGTCACTACTGTGTCATTATATAGTGCTGGGTGTTATTATACTGATGCAGATACCACTGACCCTATAACCAGCCCTCCTCTGGCTATACCCATGTGCCAGTGTCACTACTGTGTCATTATATAGTGCTGGGTGTTATTATACTGATGCAAATACCACTGACCCTATAACCAGCCCTTGTCTGGCTATACCCATGTGCCAGTGTCACTACTGTGTCTTTGTATAGAGCTGGGTGTTATTATACTGATGCAGATACCACTGACCCTATAACCAGCCCTCCTCTGGCTATACCCATGTGCCAGTGTCACTACTGTGTCATTATATAGTGCTGGGTGTTATTACACTGATGCAGATACCACTGATCCTATAACCAGCCCTCCTCTGGCTATACCCATGTGCCAGTGTCACTACTGTGTCATTATATAGTGCTGGGTGTTATTATACTGATGCAGATACCACTGACTCTATAACCAGCCCTCCTCTGGCTATACCCATGTGCCAGTGTCACTACTGTGTCATTATATAGTGCTGGGTGTTATTATACTGATGCAGATACCACTGATACTATAACCAACCCTCCTCTAGCTATACCCATGAGCCAGTGTCACTGCTGTGTCATTATATAGTGCTGGGTGTTATTATACTGATGCAGATACCACTGATCCTATAACCAGCCCTCCTCTGGCTATACCCATGAGCCAGTGTCACTACTGTGTCATTATATAGAGCTGGGTGTTATTATACTGATGCAGATACCACTGATCCTATAACCAGCCCTCCTCTGGCTATACCCATGTGCCAGTGTCACTACTGTGTCATTATATAGCGCTGGGTGTTATTATACTGATGCAGATACCACTGACCCTATAACCAGCCTTCCTCTGGCTATACGCATGTGCCAGTGTCACTACTGTGTCATTATATAGCGCTGGGTGTTATTATACTGATGCAGATACCACTGATCCTATAACCAGCCCTCCTCTGGCTATACACATGTGCCAGTGTCACTACTGTGTCATTATATAGCACTGGGTGTTATTATACTGATGCAGATACCACTGATCCTATAACCAGCCCTTATCTGGCTATACCCATGTGCCAGTGTCACCACTGTGTTATTATATAGCACTGGGTGTTATTATACTGATGCAGATACCACTGATTCTATAACCAGCCCTCCTCTGGCTATACCCATGTGCCAGTGTCACTACTGTGTCATTATATAGTGCTGGGTGTTACTGATGCAGATACCACTGATCCTATAACCAGCCCTCCTCTGGCTATACCCATGTGCCAGTGTCACTACTGTGTCATTATATAGTGCTGGGTGTTACTGATGCAGATACCACTGATCCTATAACCAGCCCTCCTCTGGCTATACCCATGTGCCAGTGTCACTACTGTGTTATTATATAGTGCTGGGTGTTATTATACTGATGCAGATACCACTGATCCTATATCCAGCCCTACTCTGGCTATACCCATGTGCCAGTGTCACTACTGTGTCATTATATAGCGCTGGGTGTTATTATTCTGATGCAGATACCACTGATTGTATAACCAGCCCTCCTCTGGCTATACCCATGTGCCAGTGTCACTACTGTGTCATTATATAGTGCTGGGTGTTATTATTCTGATGCAGATACCTCTGATCCTATAACCAGCCCTCCTCTGGCTATATCCATGTGCCAGTGTCACTACTGTGTCATTATATAGCGCTGGGTGTTATTATTCTGATGCAGATACCTCTGATCCTATAACCAGCCCTCCTCCGGCTATACCCATGTGCCAGTGTCACTTCTGTGTCATTATATAGTGCTGGGTGTTATTATACTGATGCAGATACCACTGATACTATAACCAGCCCTCCTCTGGCTATACCCATGTGCCAGTGTCATTACTGTGTCATTATATAGTGCTGAGTGTTATTATACTGATGCAGATACCACTGATCCTATAACCAGCCCTCCTCTGGCTATACCCATGAGCCAGTGTCACTACTATGTCATTATATAGTGCTGGGTGTTATTATACTGATGCAGATACCACTGATCCTATAACCAGCCCTCCTCTGGCTATACCCATGTGCCAGTGTCACTACTGTGTCATTATATAGTGCTGGGTGTTATTATACTGATGCAGATACCACTGATCCTATAACCAGCCCTCCTCTGGCTATACCCATGAGCCAGTGTCACTACTATGTTATTATATAGCGCTGGGTGTTATTATACTGATGCAGATACCACTGAATCTATAACGAGCCCTCCTCTGGCTATACCCATGTGCCAGTGTCACTACTGTGTCATTATATAGCGCTGGGTGTTATACTGATGCAGATACCACTGATCCTATAACCAGCCCTCCTCTGGCTATACCCATGTGCCAGTGTCACTACTGTGTCATTATATAGTGCTGGGTGTTATTATACTGATGCAGATACCACTGATCCTATAACCAGCCCTCCTCTGGCTATACCCATGTGCCAGTGTCACTACTGTGTCATTACATAGTGCTGGGTGTTATTATACTGATGCAGATACCACTGATACTATAACTAGCCCTCCTCTGGCTATACGCATGTGCCAGTGTCACTACTGTGTCATTATATAGTGCTGGGTGTTACTGATGCAGATACCACTGATCCTATAACCAGCCCTCCTCTAGCTATACCCATGTGCCAGTTTCACTACTGTGTCATTATATAGTGCTGGGTGTTATTATACTGATGCAGATATCACTGACCCTATAACCAGCCCTTGTCTAGCTATACGCATGTGCCAGTGTCACTACTGTGTCATTATATAGTGCTGGGTGTTATTATACTGATGCAGATACCACTGATCCTATAACCAGCCCGCCTCTGGCTATACCCATGTGTCAGTGTCACTACTGTGTCATTATATATTGCTGGGTGTTATTATACTGATGCAGATACCACTGATCCTATAACCAGCCCTCCTCTGGCTATACCCATGTGCCAGTGTCACTACTGTGTCATTATATAGAGCTGGGTGTTATTATACTGATGCAGATACCACTGATCCTATAACCAGCCCTTGTCTGGCTATACCCATGTGCCAGTGTCACTACTGTGTCATTATATAGTGCTGGGTGTTATTATACTGACGCAGATACCACTGACTCTATAACCAGCCCTCCTCTGGCTATACCCATGTGCCAGTGTCACTACTGTATCATTATATAGCGCTGGGTGTTATTATACTGATGCAGATACCACTGATCCTATAACCAGCCCTCCTCTGGCTATACCCATGTGCCAGTTTCACTACTGTGTCATTATATAGCGCTGAATGTTATTATACTGATGCAGATACCACTGATTCTATAACCAGCCCTCCTCTAGCTATACCCATGAGCCAGTGTCACTACTGTGTTATTATATAGTGCTGGGTGTTATTATACTGATGCAGATACCACTGATCCTATAACCAGCCCTCCTCTAGCTATACCCATGTGCCAGTGTCACTACTGTGTCATTATATAGAGCTGGGTGTTACTGATGCAGATACCACTGATTCTATAACGAGCCCTCCTCTGGCTATACGCATGTACCAGTGTCACTACTGTGTCATTATATAGTGCTGGGTGTTATTATACTGATGCAGATACCACTGATCCTATAACCAGCCCTCCTCTGGCTATACCCATGTGCCAGTGTCACTACTGTGTCATTATATAGCGCTGGGTGTTATTATACTGATGCAGATACCACTGATCCTATATCCAGCCCTCCTCTGGCTATACCCATGTGCCAGTGTCACTACTGTGTCATTATATAGTGCTGGGTGTTATTATACTGATGCAGATACCACTGATCCTATAACCAGCCCTCCTCTGGCTATACGCATGTGCCAGTGTCACTACTGTGTCATTATATAGTGCTGGGTGTTATTATACTGATGCAGAAACCACTGATCCTATAACCAGCCCTCCTCTGGCTATACCCATGTGCCAGTGTCACTACTGTGTTATTATATAGTGCTGGGTGTTATTATACTGATGCAGATACCACTGACCCTATAACCAGCCCTCCTCTGGCTATACTCATGTGCCAGTGTCACTACTGTGTCATTATATAGAGCTGGGTGTTATTATACTGATGCAGATACCACTGATCCTATAACCAGCCCTCCTCTGGCTATACCCATGTGCCAGTGTCACTACTGTGTCATTATATAGTGCTGGGTGTTATTATACAGATGCAGATACCACTGACCCTATAACCAGCCCTTGTCTGGCTATGCCCATGTGCCAGTGTCACTACTGTGTTATTATATAGCGCTGGGTGTTATTATACTGATACAGATACCACTGATCCTATAACCAGCCCTCCTCTGGCTATACCCATGTGTCAGTGTCACTACTGTGTCATTATATAGTGCTGGGTGTTATTATACTGATGCAGATACCACTGACCCTATAACCAGCCCTCCTCTGGCTATACCCATAAGCCAGTGTCACTACTGTGTCATTATATAGCGCTGGGTGTTATTATACTGATGCAGATACCACTGACCCTATAACCAGCCCTTGTCTGGCTATACCCATGTGCCAGTGTCACTACTGTGTCATTATATAGTGCTGGGTGTTATTATACTGATGCAGATACCACTGATCCTATAACCAGCCCTCCTCTGGCTATACCCATGTGCCAGTGTCACTACTGTGTCATTATATAGTGCTGGGTGTTATTATACTGATGCAGATACCACTGATCCTATAACCAGCCCTCCTCTGGCTATACCCATGAGCCAGTGTCACTACTGTGTCATTATATAGTGCTGGGTGTTATTATACTGATGCAGATACCACTGATCCTATAACCAGCCCTCCTCTGGCTATACCCATGTGCCAGTGTCACTACTGTGTCATTTTATAGTGCTGGGTGTTATTATACTGATGCAGATACCACCGACCCTATAACCAGCCCTCCTCTGGCTATACCCATGTGCCAGTGTCACTACTGTGTCATTTTATAGTGCTGGGTGTTATTATACTGATGCAGATTCCACTGATCCTATAACCAGCCCTCCTCTGGCTATACGCATGTGCCAGTGTCACTACTGTGTCATTTTATAGTGCTGGGTGTTATTATACTGATGCAGATTCCACTGATCCTATAACCAGCCCTCCTCTGGCTATACCCATGTGCCAGTGTCACTACTGTGTCATTTTATAGTGCTGGGTGTTATTATACTGATGCAGATTCCACTGATCCTATAACCAGCCCTCCTCTGGCTATACCCATGTGCCAGTGTCATTACTGTGTCATTATATAGTGCTGGGTGTTATTATACTGATGCAGATACCACTGACCCTATAACCAGCCCTTGTCTGGCTATACCCACGTGCCAGTGTCAATACTGTGTCATTATATAGTGCTGGGTGTTATTATACTGATGCAGATACCACTGATCCTATATCCAGCCCTCCTCTGGCTATACCCATGTGCCAGTGTCACTACTGTGTCATTATATAGTGCTGGGTGTTATTATACTGATGCAGATACCACTGATCCTATAACCAGCCCTCCTCTGGCTATACCCATGTGCCAGTGTCACTACTGTGTCATTATATAGTGCTGGGTGTTATTATACTGATGCAGATACCACTGATCCTATAACCAGCCCTCCTCTGGCTATACCCATGTGCCAGTGTCACTACCTGTGTCATTATATAGTGCTGGGTGTTATTATACTGATGCAGATACCACTGATCCTATAACCAGCCCTCCTTCGGCTATACCCATGTGCCAGTGTCACTACTGTGTCATTATATAGTGCTGGGTGTTATTATACTGATGCAGATACCACTGATCCTATAACCAGCCCTCCTCTGGCTATACCCATGTGCCAGTGTCACTACTGTGTCATTATATAGTGCTGGGTGTTATTATACTGATGCAGATACCACTGATCCTATAACCAGCCCTCCTTTCGCTATACCCATGGGCCAGTGTCACTACTGTGTCATTATATAGTGCTGGGTGTTATTATACTGATGCAGATACCACTGATCCTATAACCAGCCCTCCTCTGGCTATACCCATGTGCCAGTGTCACTACCGTGTCATTATATAGTGCTGGGTGTTATTATACTGATGCAGATACCACTGATCCTATAACCAGCCCTCCTCTTGCTATACCCATGTGCCAGTGTCACTACCGTGTCATTATATAGTGCTGGGTGTTATTATACAGATGCAGATACTACTGACCCTATAACCAGCCCTCCTCTGGCTATACGCATGTGCCAGTGTCACTACTGTGTCTTTGTATAGAACTTACTGTGTCATTATATAGTGCTGGGTGTTATTATACTGATGCAGATACCACTGATCCTATAACCAGCCCTCCTCTTGCTATACCCATGTGCCAGTGTCACTACCGTGTCATTATATAGTGCTGGGTGTTATTATACAGATGCAGATACTACTGACCCTATAACCAGCCCTTGTCTGGCTATACCCATGAGTCAGTGTCACTACCGTGTCATTATATAGTGCTGGGTGTTATTATACTGATGCAGATACCACTGATCCTATAACCAGCCCTCCTTTCGCTATACCCATGTGCCAGTGTCACTACTGTGTCATTATATAGTGCTGGGTGTTATTATACTGATGCAGATACCACTGATCCTATAACCAGCCCTCCTCTGGCTATACCCATGTGCCAGTGTCACTACCGTGTCATTATATAGTGCTGGGTGTTATTATACTGATGCAGATACCACTGATCCTATAACCAGCCCTCCTCTTGCTATACCCATGTGCCAGTGTCACTACCGTGTCATTATATAGTGCTGGGTGTTATTATACAGATGCAGATACTACTGACCCTATAACCAGCCCTTGTCTGGCTATACCCATGAGTCAGTGTCACTACCGTGTCATTATATAGTGCTGGGTGTTATTATACTGATGCAGATACCACTGATCCTATAACCAGCCCTTGTCTTGCTATACCCATGTGCCAGTGTCACTACCGTGTCATTATATAGTGCTGGGTGTTATTATACAGATGCAGATACCACTGATCCTATAACCAGCCCTTGTCTTGCTATACCCATGTGCCAGTGTCACTACTGTGTCATTATATAGTGCTGGGTGTTATTATACTGATGCAGATACCACTGATCCTATAATGAGCCCTCCTCTGGCTATACCCATGTGCCAGTGTCACTACTGTGTCATTATATAGAGCTGGGTGTTATTATACTGATGCAGATACCACTGATACTATAACCAGCCCTCCTCTGGCTATACCCATGTGCCAGTGTCACTACTGTATCATTATATAGTGCTGGGTGTTATTATACTGATGCAGATACCACTGACCCTATAACCAGCCCTCCTCTGGCTATACCCATGTGCCAGTGTCACTACTGTGTCATTATATAGTGCTGGGTGTTATTATACTGATGCAGATACCACTGATCCTATAACCAGCCCTCATCTGGCTATACCCATGTGCCAGTGTCACTACTGTGTCATTATATAGTGCTGGGTGTTATACTGATGCAGATACCACTGATCCTATAACCAGCCCTCCTCTGGCTATACCCATGTGCCAGTGTCACTACTGTGTCATTATATAGTGCTGGGTGTTATTATACAGATGCAGATACCACTGATCCTATAACCAGCCCTCCTCTGGCTATACCCATGTGCCAGTGTCACTACTGTGTCATTATATAGTGCTGGGTGTTATACTGATGCAGATACCACTGATCCTATAACCAGCCCTCCTCTGGCTATACCCATGTGCCAGTGTCACTACTGTGTCATTATATAGTGCTGGGTGT
This sequence comes from Bombina bombina, assembly GCF_027579735.1. NCBI lineage: Eukaryota > Metazoa > Chordata > Amphibia > Anura > Bombinatoridae > Bombina > Bombina bombina. The sequence goes on from NW_026512118.1 coordinate 24,324, forward strand.
TATTATACTGATGCAGATACCACTGATCCTATAACCAGCCCTAATCTGGCTATACCCATGTGCCAGTGTTACTACTGTGTCATTATATAGCGCTGGGTGTTATGCTGATGCAGATACCACTGACTCTATAACCAGCCCTCCTCTGGCTACACCCATGTGCCAGTGTCACTACTGTGTCATTATATAGTGCTGGGTGTTATTATACAGATGCAGATACCACTGATCCTATAACCAGCCCTCCTCTGGCTATACCCATGTGCCAGTGTCACTACTGTGTCATTATATAGTGCTGGGTGTTATTATACAGATGCAGATACCACTGATCCTATAACCAGCCCTCCTCTGGCTATACCCATGTGCCAGTGTCACTACTGTGTCATTATATAGTGCTGGGTGTTATTATACTGATGCAGATACAACTGACCCTATAGCCAGCCCTTCTCTGGCTATACCCATGTGCCAGTGTCACTACTGTGTCATTATATATTGCTGGGTGTTATTATACAGATGCAGATACCACTGATCCTATAACCAGCCCTCCTCTGGCTATACCCATGTGCCAGTGTCACTACTGTGTCATTATATAGTGCTGGGTGTTATTATACTGAGGCAGATACCACTGATCCTATATCCAGCCCTCCTCTGGCTATACCCATGTGCCAGTGTCACTACTGTGTCATTATATAGTGCTGCGTATTATACTGATGCAGATACCACTGATCCTATAACCAGCCCTCCTCTGGCTATACCCATGTGCCAGTGTCACTACTGTGTCATTATATAGCGCTGGGTGTTATTATACTGATGCAGATACCACTGATCCTATAAACAGCCCTCCTCTGGCTATACCCATGTGCCAGTGTCACTACTGTGTCATTATATAGTGCTGGGTGTTATTATACTGATGCAGATACCACTGATCCTATAAACAGCCCTCCTATGGCTATACCCATGTGCCAGTGTCACTACTGTGTCATTATATAGTGCTGCGTATTATACTGATGCAGATACCACTGATCCTATAACCAGCCCTCCTCTGGCTATACCCATGTGCCAGTGTCACTACTGTGTCATTATATAGCGCTGGGTTTTATTATACAGATGCAGATACCACTGATCCTATAACCAGCCCTCCTCTGGCTATACCCATGTGCCAGTGTCACTACTGTGTCATTATATAGTGCTGCGTATTATACTGATGCAGATACCACTGATCCTATAACCAGCCCTCCTCTGGCTATACCCATGTGCCAGTGTCACTACTGTGTCATTATATAGCGCTGGGTTTTATTATACTGATGCAGATACCACTGATCCTATAACCAGCCCTCCTCTAGCTATACCCATGTGCCAGTGTCACTACTGTGTCATTATATAGGGCTGTGTGTTATTATACTGATGCAGATACCACTGATCCTATAACCAGCCCTCCTCTGGCTATACCCATGTGCCAGTGTCACTACTGTGTCATTATATAGTGCTTGTTGTTATTATACTGATGCAGATACCACTGATCCTATAACCAGCCCTCCTCTGGCTATACGCATGTGCCAGTGTCACTACTGTGTCATTATATAGTGCTTGTTGTTATTATACTGATGCAGATACCACTGATCCTATAACCAGCCCTCCTCTGGTTATACGCATGAGCCAGTGTCACTACTGTGTCTTTGTATAGTGCTTGGTGTTATTATACTGATGCAGATACCACTGATCCTATAACCAGCCCTCCTCTGGCTATACGCATGTGCCAGTGTCACTACTGTGTCATTTTATAGCGCTGGGTGTTATTATACTGATGCAGATACCACTGATCCTATAACCAGCCCCCCTCTGGCTATACCCATGTGCCAGTGTCACTACTGTGTCATTTTATAGCGCTGGGTGTTATTATACTGATGCAGATACCACTGATCCTATAACCAGCCCTCCTCTGGCTATACCCATGTGCCAGTGTCACTACTGTGTCATTATATAGTGCTTGGTGTTATTATACTGATGCAGATACCACTGATCCTATAACCAGCCCTCCTCTGGCTATACCCATGTGCCAGTGTCACTACTGTGTCATTATATAGTGCTGGGTGTTATTATACTGATGCAGATACCACTGATCCTATAACCAGTCATCCTCTGGCTATACCCATGTGCCAGTGTCACTACTGTGTCATTATATAGTGCTGGGTGTTATTATACTGATGCAGATACCACTGATCCTATAACCAGCCCTCCTCTGGCTATACCCATGTGCCAGTGTCACTACTGTGTCATTATATAGCGCTGGGTGTTATTATACTGATGCAGATACCACTGATCCTATAACCAGCCCTCCTCTGGCTATACCCATGTGCCAGTGTCACTACTGTGTCATTATATAGCGCTGGGTGTTATTATACTGATGCAGATACCACTGATCCTATAAACAGCCCTCCTCTGGCTATACCCATGTGCCAGTGTCACTACTGTGTCATTATATAGTGCTGGGTGTTATTATACTGATGCAGATACCACTGATCCTATAAACAGCCCTCCTATGGCTATACCCATGTGCCAGTGTCACTACTGTGTCATTATATAGTGCTGCGTATTATACTGATGCAGATACCACTGATCCTATAACCAGCCCTCCTCTGGCTATACCCATGTGCCAGTGTCACTACTGTGTCATTATATAGCGCTGGGTTTTATTATACAGATGCAGATACCACTGATCCTATAACCAGCCCTCCTCTGGCTATACCCATGTGCCAGTGTCACTACTGTGTCATTATATAGTGCTGCGTATTATACTGATGCAGATACCACTGATCCTATAACCAGCCCTCCTCTGGCTATACCCATGTGCCAGTGTCACTACTGTGTCATTATATAGCGCTGGGTTTTATTATACAGATGCAGATACCACTGATCCTATAACCAGCCCTCCTCTAGCTATACCCATGTGCCAGTGTCACTACTGTGTCATTATATAGGGCTGTGTGTTATTATACTGATGCAGATACCACTGATCCTATAACCAGCCCTCCTCTGGCTATACCCATGTGCCAGTGTCACTACTGTGTCATTATATAGTGCTTGTTGTTATTATACTGATGCAGATACCACTGATCCTATAACCAGCCCTCCTCTGGCTATACGCATGTGCCAGTGTCACTACTGTGTCATTATATAGTGCTTGTTGTTATTATACTGATGCAGATACCACTGATCCTATAACCAGCCCTCCTCTGGTTATACGCATGAGCCAGTGTCACTACTGTGTCTTTGTATAGTGCTTGGTGTTATTATACTGATGCAGATACCACTGATCCTATAACCAGCCCTCCTCTGGCTATACGCATGTGCCAGTGTCACTACTGTGTCATTTTATAGCGCTGGGTGTTATTATACTGATGCAGATACCACTGATCCTATAACCAGCCCCCCTCTGGCTATACCCATGTGCCAGTGTCACTACTGTGTCATTTTATAGCGCTGGGTGTTATTATACTGATGCAGATACCACTGATCCTATAACCAGCCCTCCTCTGGCTATACCCATGTGCCAGTGTCACTACTGTGTCATTATATAGTGCTTGTTGTTATTATACTGATGCAGATACCACTGATCCTATAACCAGCCCTCCTCTGGCTATACCCATGTGCCAGTGTCACTACTGTGTCATTATATAGTGCTGGGTGTTATTATACTGATGCAGATACCACTGATCCTATAACCAGTCATCCTCTGGCTATACCCATGTGCCAGTGTCACTACTGTGTCATTATATAGTGCTGGGTGTTATTATACTGATGCAGATACCACTGATCCTATAACCAGCCCTCCTCTGGCTATACCCATGTGCCAGTGTCACTACTGTGTCATTATAGAGCGCTGGGTTTTATTATACAGATGCAGATACCACTGATCCTATATCCAGCCCTCCTCTGGCTATACCCATGTGCCAGTGTCACTACTGTGTCATTATATAGTGCTGGGTGTTATTATACTGATGCAGATACTACTGATCTTATAACCAGTCCTCCTCTGGCTACACCCATGAGCCAGTGTCACTACTGTGTCTTTGTATAGTGCTGGGTGTTATTATACTGATGAAGATACCACTGATTCTATAACCAACCCTTGTCTGGCTATACCATAGTTACCAACATTTCAAAAAAAATTCCAGGGACACTTTGGAGCAGAGCAAGCAAGCGGGTTACTGGAGTATTGACGACCTACTGTTCAACTGCTCCGCCCACTCAGTTCTGCAATCAAAACACACCCATTTGAAAGTAATAGTATAATTTAGACTTATCCATAGTTTATTATACAGATTACAGCACCAAGCTCTTACACTTACCCAGTCTCTGGAACACATTCTGGGCATATGGTTATTTTTACAACACAGCATCAAAATTAGAAAGACAAATAATATGTGAACCTATTCAATAATAATAACAATATTCCATTAGGAATGAATTATATTTAAATAATACACTATATCTAATTATCATCTATCTGTATATATGTATGTGTATATATATATATATATATATATATATATATATATATATATATATATATATATACAGGTGTCCCTCAGTTTACAACGGTTCAATTTGCACCGTTTCAGAATAACAACCCTTTTTTTCAGTCATGTGACTGCTATTGAAAAGCATTGAGAAGCAGTGCATTTATTAAAATAGCCAGTAGGTGGAGTTGTCCGCTTGTGTTGCAGCAAAGATATGCAAGCCAAACAAGCTAAAATTAATCAGTATAACTAGACCTGAGCTATTGAGCAGCTTTCATAGGAACAAGATCTTCCTGTATATAAATCAGTCCAGATTGGAATGCATAGAAATAATTGTTTGCAGAAAAATGCAAGTAAAGTGTGTGTTGTGTGATTATTTTATTAGGTTTATAATGCTGTTTAGCATTTAAAGTCTTCATTTCAAAGCTTTAAAAATAATGTATTAGGTGTTACTTATGACAATTTTGAGACTGGCCTGGAATCTAACTCCCTCACTTCCCATTAACTTACATTATAAACTGGGTTTCATTTTACAACGGTTTCAATTTACAACCATTCCTTCTGGAACCTAACCCCAGCGTAAAGTGAGGTCTACCTGTATATGTATATATATATATATATATATATATATATATATGCAAACAACAAATGTTGTGCAAAAGAGATTTTCAGGGACATTTCCAGGGACAAAAAAAATCCAGGGACATACAACAAAATCCAGGGACTGTCCCTGGAAATCAGGGACTGTTGGCAACTATGGCTATACGCATGTGCCAGTGTCACTACTGTGTCATTATATAGTGCTGGGTGTTATTATACTGATGCAGATACCACTGATCCTATATCCAGCCCTCCTCTGGCTATACCCATGTGCCAGTGTCACTACTGTGTCATTATATAGTGCTGGGTGTTATTATACTGATGCAGATACCACTGATCCTATAACCAGCCCTCCTCTGGCTATACCCATGTGCCAGTGTCACTACTGTGTCATTATATAGCGCTGGGTGTTATTATACTGATGCAGATACCACTGACCCTATAACCAGCCCTCCTCTGGCTATACCCATGTGTCAGTGTCACTACTGTGTCATTATATAGCGCTGGGTGTTATTATACTGATGCAGATACCACTGATCCTATAACCAGCCCTCCTCTGGCTATACCCATGTGCCAGTGTCACTACTGTGTCATTATATAGTGCTGGGTGTTATTATACTGATGCAGATACCTCTGATCCTATAACCAGCCCTCCTCTGGCTATACCCATGTGTCAGTGTCACTACTGTGTCATTATATAGTGCTGGGTGTTATTATACTGATGCAGATACCACTAACCCTATAACCAGCCCTTGTCTGGCTATACCCATGTGCCAGTGTCACTACTGTGTCATTATATAGCGCTGGGTGTTATTATACTGATGCAGATACCACTAACCCTATAACCAGCCCTTGTCTGGCTATACCCATGTGCCAGTGTCACTACTGTGTCTTTGTATAGTGCTGAGTGTTATTATACTGATGCAGATACCACTGATCCTATAACCAGCCCTCCTCTGGCTATACCCATGTGCCAGTTTCACTACTGTCTCATTATATAGCGCTGGGTTTTATTATACTGATGCAGATACCACTGAACCTATAAACAACCCTTGTCTGACTATACGCATGTGCCAGTGTCACTACTGTGTCATTATATAGTGCTGAGTGTTATTATACAGATGCAGATACTACTGACCCTATAACCAGCCCTTGTCTGGCTATACCCATGAGTCAGTGTCACTACTGTGTCATTATATAGTGCTGAGTGTTATTATACTGATGCAGATACCACTGATATTATAACCAGCCCTCCTCTGGCTATACCCATGTGCCAGTGTCACTACTGTGTCATTATATAGTGCTTTCTGTTATTTTTCTGATGCAGAAACCACTGAATCTATAACCAGCCCTCCTCTGGCTATACCCATGTGCCTGTGTCACTACTGTGTCATTATATAGCGCTGGGTGTTATTATACTGATGCAGATACCACTGATCCTATAACCAGCCCTCCTCTGGCTATACCCATGTGCCAGTGTCACTACTGTGTCATTATATAGCGCTGGGTGTTATTATACTGATGCAGATACCACTGACCCTATAACCAGCCCTCCTCTGGCTATACCCATGTGTCAGTGTCACTACTGTGTCATTATATAGCGCTGGGTGTTATTATACTGATGCAGATACCACTGATCCTATAACCAGCCCTCCTCTGGCTATACCCATGTGCCAGTGTCACTACTGTGTCATTATATAGTGCTGGGTGTTATTATACTGATGCAGATACCTCTGATCCTATAACCAGCCCTCCTCTGGCTATACCCATGTGTCAGTGTCACTACTGTGTCATTATATAGTGCTGGGTGTTATTATACTGATGCAGATACCACTAACCCTATAACCAGCCCTTGTCTGGCTATACCCATGTGCCAGTTTCACTACTGTGTCATTATATAGCGCTGGGTGTTATTATACTGATGCAGATACCACTAACCCTATAACCAGCCCTTGTCTGGCTATACCCATGTGCCAGTGTCACTACTGTGTCTTTGTATAGTGCTGAGTGTTATTATACTGATGCAGATACCACTGATCCTATAACCAGCCCTCCTCTGGCTATACCCATGTGCCAGTTTCACTACTGTCTCATTATATAGCGCTGGGTTTTATTATACTGATGCAGATACCACTGAACCTATAAACAACCCTTGTCTGACTATACGCATGTGCCAGTGTCACTACTGTGTCATTATATAGTGCTGAGTGTTATTATACAGATGCAGATACTACTGACCCTATAACCAGCCCTTGTCTGGCTATACCCATGAGTCAGTGTCACTACTGTGTCATTATATAGTGCTGAGTGTTATTATACAGATGCAGATACTACTGACCCTATAACCAGCCCTTGTCTGGCTATACCCATGAGTCAGTGTCACTACTGTGTCATTATATAGTGCTGAGTGTTATTATACTGATGCAGATACCTCTGATCCTATAACCAGCCCTCCTCTGGCTATACCCATGAGCCAGTGTCACTACTGTATCATTATATAGTGCTGGGTGTTATTATACTGATGAAGATACCACTGATCCTATAACCAGCCCTCCTCTGGCTATACGCATGTGCCAGTGTTACTACTGTGTCATTATATAGTACTGGGTGTTATTATACTGATGCAGATACCACTGACGCTATAACCAGCCCCCCTCTGGCTATACCCATGTGCCAGTTTCACTACTGTCTCATTATATAGCGCTGGGTGTTATTATACTGATGCAGATACCACTGATCCTATAACCAGCCCTTGTCTGGCTATACGCATGTGCCAGTGTCACTACTGTGTCATTATATAGCGCTGGGTGTTATTATACTGATGTAGATACCACTGATCCTATAACCAGCCCTCCTCTGGCTATACCCATGTGCCAGTTTCACTACTGTCTCATTATATAGCGCTGGGTGTTATTATACTGATGCAGATACCACTGAACCTATAAACAACCCTTGTCTGACTATACGCATGTGTCAGTGTCACTATTGTGTCTTTGTATAGAGCTGGGTGTTATTATACAGACGCAGATACACATCCTGTATTTCAATCAGGCTTTAGTTATT
>NW_026512118.1:37500-52500 GCF_027579735.1 Bombina bombina
TGTTTCGATTGACTACACTAACAATCCTTCAACATCGACAAATTACCCACCATATGTTTTTGAAACAAGGGAAAGGATACATGTATGCCATGCTTGTGGACATAATCTGAATATTTCTAAAGTTGAAGTATCTACCAATACAGAGACAAAAATATTAAAAGACCAATCAACAGAATTTAACGCGTACTATGGAACACTAAGTGCTAATATTCAAACGACAAAAATTATTAAAACAAAAAACAAAACTACCGAAACTAAAAATTTGATCAAATGTTATGATCAGTACACCTGGACTATGGGCGATGTGTCACAAGACAATACTATGTCATTACTGCCAGTACCTATACAATCCATGACTGAAATGGATAATACAAATCCACTAAATGTCGCATTTTGTGAATCAACAAATCGGATATCAATCCACACACAGACCGATCGTATACGAAAACCAAATGAAGATGAAATCATAGAGCTATCTTGTATAGATCAAACAGTTTTGAGTGTTGACCTGTCTCAAATCGACAATATAGAAGAAGATCCAAAGGATCCAACTTATGTCCCTGAAACTACTGTAGAAACTGTGGATGATTTTTCTATGATAGTAGAACCAACCAATGAAGATTATGTTTACGAACGTAAGTTCATTGTTTTTGAAAAAAGTCTAGATGAACTTTTAAAATTAATTCCTTGTAGATTCAACAGCAGTTGCAACGCTCCAATGATGTCAATTGACAAAAGACTAGTAGGTACTATGGTAATTGTGTTTGGAGAGTGCGAAGCAAATCATAACAGTACTTTATGGGTTAGCCAACCTACTATAGGTAACAAACCTATTGGAAATATACTAGCATGTTCATCTATTCTCTTTACAGGAAACCAATTTGACAAGATAGCTGAAATGTTTCAATTCTTTGGTGTTTGCTTTTAAGCAAGCAAACTTTTTACAACTACCAAAAAATTTTTTTATTTCCAATAATAGACAAATACTGGCAAGAGGAAGTTCAGAAAAATTTAAAAGCAATAAAGGGCAAACCAATTACAGTTACAGGTGATGGGCAATGTGACAGTCCGGGATTTTCGGCAAAATATTGCACATATACCATGATGGAGGACAAGTCTAAAAAAATTCTGGATTTGGAAATCATACAAGTATCCAAGGCTACATCTTCTGTTGCAATGGAGGCAAAAGCTTTTCGAAGATCAATAAATAAACTAATGTCTTCGGGAGTGCTTTCCGTCGTTGTTGCAACAGACAGGCATGTCAGCATCAAAAAAATCTTACGCGAGGAATACCCAAATATAAACCATCAGTATGATGTTTGGCATTATGCTAAAAGCTTAAAGAAAAAAATGCATTCAATTTCCAAGAAAAAAACTTGTTCACAACTATCGCCATGGGTTTCCTCGATTACTAATCACCTGTGGACCTCCAGTATGTTATCCAAGGGGGATGCGTTACTTATGTCCAAGCAATGGAAATCTTGTTTATATCACGTCCTAAACATTCATACATGGATGGAGGACGGTGAAGAAAAGAGATGCAACCATCAACCATTGATAGACGAAGAAAAACGTGAACGCAAATGGCTTAGTCAACAATCAGAAGCTTTCCATGAGCTTAAACAAATAGTATGTAGTGAACAGATGGATAAAGATATGCCACATCTTACTCTATTCTGTCATACAGGCAGTTTGGAAGTGTTCCATAGTTTTGTGCTAAAATACAGGCCAAAAAGGATTCACTTCCGTATGGATGCCATGGAGGCCAGGACAAAATTGGCTGCACTCGCCAACAACTACAATTCAAACAGAGTGCAAGCCAAAATTAAATGTCCCACTGAAAAAAGTGGTGCCTTTGGTGAATTGATGTATACAACTTACTTCCCTAAAAGCAAGAAACAATGGATGATAAAGCCTGTATATGAACAGATGAACATGTCTCACATTCACAAAATGAACACTGATGTGTTGAACCTAGTCGATGGTAAAATCACACATACTTGGCAATCAAAGAATGTGCTACTGCCTCCTAATATAGCTTCAACACCAAGGCCTTGCAAAAAGGAACTAATAGAGAAGCATCGTACTCGTTACTTCAAAAAGTAATGTATCAAAATTATATACTAGATGGACATTATTATTAATACTTAAATTTGTTTTAGTTTTTATATCTTTCCTAGAAAATTAGTTAAATTAGATTGTTTTCCATAGTATTATGTTTATTAAATTTTATTTCTATTTATTATCAATAAAAAGGTTAAAAAGTTATTATATGTTGTATTTTCAATTTTTTTTTTCCATTTGTTTTAATTTTGATTGCATTATTAAAATAAAAATAATATATTGAATAAAAAAAATTTTAATTTACTTTTTATTTTTATTTTTTATAAAGTCATTTAATGCACACTATACACAAACATTTTAGTTTATGATTAATGTAGAGAATTCTATTTTATTCAACATTCGAATTTACTTCTATTACTGAATTGTGAACATTATATAGATATAATGTGATAACGAAATAGCAATGAATCATTTGAAAAAATGACAGGGGGCATCTATGTGCATCTACCATTCAGCAGCTAATAAGCATATCTAGATATAATTGACAGCAATGACTATAAGGTGACATAATAAAATTTGAAAATACAAGTAAATCTGAAAGTTAATTATAAATGTACGCTCTTTCTGTACCAATAAAGAATAGCGGTTGCTTTCATGTCCCTTTCAAAATGTATTTTGAGATCCTTAAAATCATGTATCATCTATAAATGAATAAAAAAAACAACAACATTGATACAAATAAATATTTATTAAAATATATTAATATTTAAATTGTAAAACCCAAAAACAAGATACAGGTTAAGTTGTAAAGGTATCCGAAAGCTAAGTACTAATTAGAAATTGGTAATTTAACAACAAACTGTATATAACTTTAAAAAGGTGATAATATTAAAAAAAAAAAATACATGTCAAGATATAAGCAATACGAAAGCTAAGAAATATATATAATATGTAAAGTTAAAAATGAACATTATATAACTAAAACGGTGATAATATTAATAAAAAAAATAAAATAAGAGTAGACATTTATTTTTTAAACTTTTATTCTAGAATCATTTCTGTAGCTGGTCCATCATCATCTGCATAATGGAATCCAACATTATCTGGTGCAGGAAAAGCGTTACGAATGCTTCGCACCATGCAGGATGGTATTGGTCTACGTTCTTTTGGTCCCAGAGAATCGTGGATCCAAGTAGAGTATGCACGGTATGCTAGTTTACGATATGATCTAAAATTTGAAGATTTAAAAAAAAAAAAAGGTTAATTTTTAAAATAAATGTTTAATCGGTTATGTGTAATACATTTTTAATTGATATTTGATCATCGAACTTACCTTTCTGTCATCTCTTGACCAATAGCATAACGCATTGGTCCATAACTATTTGTAAATTTGGCCATTCTGGTAAGATGTTCTCGATCTACAATGTCTCTACTATAATCATTTTCAACTATACAAGAAGAACCCTCAGGTATATGGAACCTAACTTTAGTGCTTTCACGACAACAAATGCTCTCGACGATAGTTGGCATCAACACACAATTGCCGCACGAACACCATGACAATTGCACTAGTCTCTCCAAATCAACACTATCTTCATATGTCATCTGTGAATTGTGATCTGATCTTTCACTTGCTTGACTTTGTTCTTCTGTATTGCGTATGGGACCCCACATGTGTGTCTGGGAAACATCAAACAATAAAGGTTCCGAATTACGTTCTTCCATCAATTGTTCCATCTAACAAATAAAAATAATTTTAAAATATTAAATTTGATAAAGTTCAAAATTTTAGGGACATTAATGAAGATAAAAAACACTATAATTTAGATTTATAGTCTGCAGTATAATTAAGACCATATAAAAATATATATATAATGATCTTTTAACAAAAAATTAAACACATTAATTTAAACTAAAAATTATAAATAATATTTTTATTAGTTTCTTAGACCAAAAAATATATTAACACGAAGAGATGTCCATAACTCGCTCACATATGTATAAACCACAAAAATTTAGTCAGACAGGTCTTGAAAAACCGGGGAACCTTTAAAGTTAGTCCCTAGCACTATGATTTGAGTCACATAAACCACCATTATTGCCCCCAAGATCAAAATAATTATGATGCCTGCCTCAAACAAAAAATATATCTTTGTGGCTGTATCCTTTGAACATGCAAAACAGATAAAGGAGAGTACTCGTATTACTTGTAAATTAAATTTGGTTTGTTGTGATGACCATGTTTCTTTATATGTAAACCATGAAAAACATATATGAAAAGCGGACTGAATAATTTACAGGAACATACCGCATACATAAAAAGCTACCACTAACTTTAACTGCAACATTACATTTCTATATCTGCTGTAGTCTGATTACAGACAACCCTACATGACCTTACACTATAACTGCACCGTTAACAAGCGTTCAAACTTTAGACGCCACTCAACATAATTTTAAACATTTACTTAGAAATGTCTTTGCATCTTGACAGATATGTCCAATAATTCATGTTCATGTCCCAAAACACTCACTAAACTGCAGCCTTCAATGCACTATACAGATCACTCTAACTGAACAGTCTGTTGATACTAACCAGACTACACACAAACTGTTACTATATACCTAGGCCACATTATTTATTTTTCCTCTCTGTTTCTGCCACTCATCCACTTAACCAGTGTAATTTAACTAATAAAATTAAAATATCGTAGACAACAACCCCTCAACCTTGCATTTTACACATATTAAACTGAACTGTTCCTCGACCGCAAAATTCGAAATATGCCTGCCTGTCAAACATTTACTCTATGCCACTTTTAATTTACAATCATACATTTTTGAACCCTTTACTTAAACAGATCAAAGAATCTCTATTGCACCACTATCAATAAACATAAACTTTGATAACTTCATACTTTGTTTCCCCTCTAGTTATACACAAACAATTAATACAACAAACTCACAATCTTCATCAACAATCTCCCGTGCTGAGATATAAATCTTTAAAATTAAAATAATGCATATCTAATGTTTCAAACATTCATGCTGTTTCCAAAGCATAAACATGTAAATGATTAAAGGGAAGTAAAATATTCAATTGAAATACATTTCTGCAGTGTTCCTTACTTAAAGTAATAGTCTTACACTAATGAGGATGAATTTCAAAAAATTTTGAGCTTAGAACATTGTCAAAATTTGAGGATAGTGAATATACTTCATAACATGCATTCATATTTGCTCATGAACAGTATCCACTATTAGAAAAATGGGTGTATTGGCTACACTAATAAAATAAACCTAATTTAAATTAAAAAAATATATATATATATATATATTTTTAATATTTTTAAATTGATAATAAAAATCATGATTAATGGTTTTGTTAACTACCAAAAAATGAACCTTCTTCAAGCACCATGATGACATCACTTTTAATCTCTAGTATCTATTGACATTCATCTAGCATTGTGTTGTCAGAAAAATATGTGAGTAAACACAGTGTTATCTACATGTCCAAAGTCTACTTTATGTTTCTTTGTGTTTGATAGTTATTTAAAAAGGACAGCCTATACTAATTTTAAATTTTTAATGTCAGAATAAAATTATAATTGTTTCTTTTAATTTAAAATAGAGTTAAATCATAACATTGTATTTTTTTTTAAAAATATGGTGATTGTACAATTTAAACATAGCTAGACTACTATGCCAAATAGTTATTCCATGGTGTGTGGTCTGCAAATTATAAGATGCTATTTAAATGTCTTTGATAAACAAAGAGACAGAAAATTATAATGTCGCCTGTAGATAACACTTTTTGTATGAACCAAGGTATATCATAAATAAAAGAAAATAGATAACAAACAGTAACAGTCATGTGAGCAAATGGATATGAAAAACTTACATAGATAGAAATATATTGAGATTGCTAAAAGGTGTATTATCACAAGTGTGTTAGGTGAAAGTGTGTAATTTGTAATCAATATTTTATATATATATTTAAAATATGATGATTCTATGATAGAGTCTCAATTCAATAAGCATGTGATATCAATCTAATTTTTAATTACGAGATACAAAACTTAGGCTTTATTAGATTGAACTTTTGACTATTTCTTTTTGTTATATAGTTAATTTTTGGGTTTACTATACTAAAAATGAAAATGATAATTGAAATAAATTTATATGGTAATGATACATGGCCAACAATAATTGATTTTATATATAACACCAAACAAAATATGTACTCTGAATTAAACTAAATACATAAATCAAAATATTAATCCTCTATGTATTCATTTTGTATTATCCCCAAAGTATATTGTTCTATTGAATGAAAAAAATTTGAATACTAAAAATACTTACTAGATTTGTGACTTCCTGTTGAGAAAGATCCATTAGTGTTCTAGTTTGTTCTTCTTCTCCGGAAGACGACATATTTAATGGATTTCTAAAATTTTGATTGTTAAAAAATAAAATATATATATATATATAAACATATAAAGATTAATCAAATTAAAGTGAATGTAAACTCTGCTTCATCACTCAAGTTCTGCGTGACATTGACCTTTAAATAACATGAGTTTCATTCATCATTTTACTTATCTATTCGCAGTTACCGTTATTTTCAATGTTTTTAGCTGTCCGCTGTCATTATAATCCTCCACCCGGCATTTGCTATTGCTCGTTGTCATTTTTAGCCACGATCAGCATAACCAATAACAGCGCTAACCACAGGGGGACCCAACCCCTTTGTATGTCGTCACGCGTCTGTATTGCGCTTGCGTTAGACTCCGCTTACAACATGCTTCTCAGAAGCTCGTTCACAATTCGCGCATGCGCATTTGCAAATTTCCCTGAGTTCATTTCTTATTGAAAGAATATACGGATTGCGCGATGGAGGATGAGATCCTTGCTGCGCTATCCAACGGCTATCCAACAATAGTATTCAGTGAATGTACTGATTCACTGAATACTATGTTGATTGACAGCGGAATCGTTGTTTGACGCATGCGCAGTGTGTAACTGAGACGGGAGCGCGCATTGCCACTACGTAAACAGCGGGTGGGACCGCTGTATACGTAATATTGCAGAGAATAAGGAAGTGGAGAGTGGGAGGAGCAGGTATAGTGAAAATACGATATTTAGAAATGGAGATAAAAATTAAATTAAACATTTTATTAACAAATGAAAGTGGCGGTATGATTAATATACTTATTCTCTAGATATTTATACTTTCAAAACAGTGAAAATTGACAATCACTTTAACACTATCATATTAGTATTTATAAGTATTATATGAATAACACAAATTAGAGTGTTTTAAAAGTGATACAAGAAGGAGTATAAAAAAATTTATGAATCAGAAAATTAGATTATGGGATATTAAAAAAATTGACTATGACAGCAGCTTTATAAAAACTAATTGACTATGGCAGCAGCTTTATAAGTTAGAGGATAGTGTAGTATACATCAAAATTGCATTATTCATGACTTCCGGTGGGTGGAGCTAGCGGCTGGCAGCAGGAGTAAAGAGCTCCGTGAATCTGCTTCACATATATGGTGTTAATTGCTGCCAGCTGCCTTATCCCATGACACTACCTTGCTGGGTCACCCTTTGACATACCCCAGCTGGCTGGAGAACCATCGTGGAGGGCAGAAAAATCGCCCTCACCTCGGAAGGCTACGAAAATTGTGCCACGCGGCATGAACGGCAGCGCTGATCGACGCCATCTTAACGGATCCCTCCCCACTCACGGCTCCGTGTTTGTAGCTCAATCGGAGCCCTACAAGTATATAGGCTATCGGTGTCATTGCCGGATGGACCGGGTAAACAGAGAAAGTACCGCTGCTCAATATACAAGCGGTTAATGCTGCAGCACTACAGACACAGGCTACAACAAACCGGTGTTCAGGTAAAGGGTGCCTTGGGAGACATTGCGCATTCTGGACTGATATAAAACTGCTGCGATTACACACATCATTGCTTTTGTTACCACAGTTAACCCCAATCCACTAACTTTTTAAACAAGGCATAAATATACCCTCATTTTGAGTGCTAAAGTATAGACGGATACACTTTCCCCGAGACGGCCATCAGCCATCAATACCCTCTGGTGCTCTTGTGCTGCTAGGGGGTGCTTTATATATCCACAGTTACTGCACTAAACTTTGTTCTAACTGCATATTGATCTATAAGAACATTTCAGGACTCAAAGCTAGTATAGCTTAATTTTTCAGGATTACATTTGGGATCTAACAGTTGAGTGTGGGCGGTCTGCTGGATAAGGGAGAGAAACACTGTAACCTACATAGTTGGTATAGCTAAATTTTTTCCTACCATACATCTGAAACTTAGGATGTAATACCTGCAACTTTATTGTTTGTTTTTCTCCTTTGTAATCTCCAAACCACATTGCTCCCTGGCTGCTACGTCACATAGTGCAACAGAACCATCTGGTGGTTTCTCTACAAGTGTTCCAACTTTTTCAGACTTTTCTGCTCCTGGTTCTATGAAAGTAGACGAGTATTTTCACAGGCTGCCCTCGCCTTCAAGTAGCACCATGAGTCACCGTTCAAAAAACCAGGAAAAAAGACAAAAGCTTCTAACTGAAACACAGGCCAATCCATCCTTTGCAGATGTTGAAAGCAACACGCCAGGAGATCATTCCTCGCTCTTGCAAGAACTTAAGGCTTTCTTCTTACCGAAAATGGATAGCTTGCAGGCTGGTGTTGACACCTTAACCAGCGAAGTGCGGCTCTTTTCCACCCGCATGTCAGCTGCAGAGCAAAGAATTTCAGGGGTTGAAGACAGACAGCAAGAATCAGAGGTTTCTTTAAAACGTCTATTAAAACAAAACCAGCAGCTGATGGATAAAGTGGAAGACCTAGAAAATCGCAGTAGGCGAAATAATCTTCAAATCATAGGCGTCCCTGAATCCGTTAAAGATAAAGAACTGCTAGAATTTGCTGCTTTGACCCTTGCAAAAATTCTGGGCCTACCTCAGGACTGCCTACCTCTAGACATAGAGAGATCACATCGCATAGGCCCCAACAGATATTTGGAAAACTCCAAGGAGAAGCCACGACAAGTCATTTTTAAATGCCTCAATTTCCAAGATAAGCTGGCAATCCTAAGAGCCTACAGGGCGGCCAAAGAAGTTATTTTTGAAGACCACCGCATCTTGCTATTTCAGGACTTTTCGGTAGAAGTCACCAGAAGACGCAAAGACTTTGCTTCCATTTGCTCCACTCTGCATGAACAGGGGCGTAAATTTGCGCTTATGTTTCCAGCTACCCTAAAGATCCAGAGCCTCTCAGGCCCCAAAACCTTCCATTCGCCTGCGGCAGCACAGGCATATCTGGCGTCAGAACGGAAGCAGGACAATGGATGATGAGACTCTATTAAGTATCATTGCTCACAGCTCTTTAAATTACATATCATGTTTCTTATAATGTGTACTTTGCTCTTGCAGGGTCTGTGGCTCTGGTTATGCTCTACAATCCTGACTATGACCGGTGGCGCGGCCCTGCGGGAGACAACTCGCTCTTTTTGCTATTGCACTGTTTGCAAGGGTTTCACGCTATGCACCTGGCTCCTGCGGGGTTTATGGTTCTGGTTATATTTCCCAGTCCTGACTGGGACCGGGGACATGGCCTCGCGGGAGACAGCTTGTTCTTTTTGTTGTCGCATTGTCTGCAAAAGTTTATGTTTTGTGATGCATAAAATCAATGTGGTTGGAAGATATTATTGGTTGCACTTAAATCTGGGTTCCCACATACGCACTTTTAAGACAGTTCTTAGTTATTGTTGGTTTCTTCTCCACTCTTTAGCATACCCAGCCTCTGACCGGCCCATTATAGATCCTCATATAAGATTTATGTCCACTTTATGCCCCTTTTCAGGTACAATTATTGACGTTGCATTAATGTTATGGCCCCAGAATATTGGCATCATACATGAACAATATCTTTATTTTCCCACACCCCTATCAGGCCACCTGAGACCCACTACCCGACCCCCGATATATGCAATAACCTTTGGTACCTTATTTTTCCCTAAAGCTATTCTTAATGCTCCACGGTTCTATAAGGCTTTATTATCTTTAGCCTGCCCTCTTGTGGGCAGTCTCCTAGTTCTGAGATGTCAAGTTTTCTGCTACTGTAATGTGATTTTATTATCCTTTCAATTTCATCATAGACAGATTGCCGTCACAACAGTATTTCTCAATGCAAGAGCAGTCTTGGTTTCTTTCCTCCTTTTCATATGTGATATTAATGCTGCATTATGTTTTTGCTCCTCTTGTAGTGACTGCTGGAGTGTGACCTGGAGGTCTCCAGTTCCCCCTCCTTCATCTTGCCACCCATTCTTGAGGAGCCGTCTATTCCTTCCCTCAGCTGTAAGTCAATTACTCCTATGCCTACCTCAGACATCTTGTGAGACACTGGTTAGGATACTACTCACTAGGTCGCACACACTTATCTATGCACTTTGTAGACATGACTCTCCCCCTTAAAATAGTGGCGTGGAATGTGGGGGGCATTACGTCCCCGGCAAAAAGAAGTAGAATTCTCCACCACCTAAACTCCCTAAGAGCGGATATTGCCTTGCTCCAAGAGACAAAATTAACAGCTGAGGAACATGAGAAGCTGAAAATTCGCTGGGTAGGACAGATTCTGGGCTCCCCTTCGGAGGGTAGGAAGAGAGGAGTTGCCATTCTAGTACGCAAGGGGTTAGCAGCTTCTTTAACAGAAGCGGAAATAGACAAAAAAGGACGATACATAATAGCATCACTACGGATCAACACTTGTACATATACTCTCTGTAATGTGTATGGCCCCAATGTCCATGAGCCACACTTTTGGACTAGTCTATTGGCAATATTGGCCACACATAGTGCCCCTTTAATAATGGGAGGTGATTTCAACTTGGCTCAGGCTCTCCCACTGGATAGGTTTAAAGATCCCTCAATTTCTAGAACTTTAAAAAAGCATCTGATCAGATATAAACGTGAAGTGTCCTTAATTGGATCCTTCAAAGAAACTCTGAATCTGCAAGATGTATGGAGAGCTAGAAATCCAGATGGGAGGGATTACACTTGCCTTTCAAAATCTCACCATACCCTGTCTCGCATTGATTACTTTCTAACTTCCCCAAGCATAACTCCACAAATCTTCTCCACCAGCATAGGTCAGGTCACCATTTCAGACCACGCCCGATCTCTTTAATACTGCAGCCCCAACCTCCTAAGCCTTTAAATAGAGGATGGAGATTCCCTCTCCACCTGTGTCACAATATTGAGTTCCGACAACATTTAAGAGCCTCCTGGACACATTATGTATCTGATAATGCCTGTCATTCTGGAACTCCAGATCTATTTTGGCACGCTTCAAAGGCGGTGATGAGAGGCCACATTACCTCTTTTGCAACTCATCATAAAAAACAACTTACAAAGGTGGACGGGACTCTACTTTCCCAACTCACTACTGCTTATAATAATTATTTAAACAGTCCTACGCCTGCATCTAGGAAATCATACTATGACCTTAAACAGACGAGAGATACTTTCTTGGCCCAACAAGATAACAAAGTTAATATTCACCGGCAGGGTCGTTATTACCGTCATGGTAATAAGGCCGGCAAATTACTGGCAAGGCTAGTCCACTCTTTTAAACCTAAATCCCAAATTCTGGCTATTAATTCTAAAGGCTCATTAATTGTTAAAGACAGAGAAATCATGTCTGAATTCGTAGACTACTATGCTTCCCTATATTCTAAACAGCCTATTCATGTGGAAGCAAAACGTGCCTTTTGGGATGCAGTGCAACTTCCCAGCCTCACTGAGGAGCAGTCCTCCTCATTGAACTCCCCTATTAATCCTCAGGAAGTTCTTAGAGCTATAAGGCAAAGTAAATTGGGCAAAGCAGCTGGCCCAGATGGGCTGCCTGCGGAATATTTTAAGTTATTAGGAGAGGAATTGGCACCAGTTCTCTCCTCCTTGTACTCGGCCTATTTGGCGGGCACTGAACAATTAAATGATAGATTCTCTGAGGCCAACATCTGTCTGTTGTTGAAGCCTGATAAAGATCCCACCCAGACTTCTTCATACCGCCCGATCTCCCTGTTAAATGGGGATTATAAACTCTTAACAAAAATCCTAGCAGACAGGTTGGCGAAGATCCTGCCACACATAATTCACACAGATCAAACGGGATTCATTAAGGGCAGGTCCTCAGTGATAAATATTAGAAAGACACTTGGCGTCATGTCCCACTATTGGTACAATGCACACGCACAGACCCCTTCTCGGCTGCCAGACGCCTGCCTTTTGGCGCTGGACGCCGAGAAGGCATTTGATCGAATCGAGTGGGATCATCTACACACATCGCTGTCGCGCTTCGGCGTGCTGGGTGACTTCTCTGATTTTCTGCAGAGGTTGTACACAGCCCCTAAGGCTTCCCTCTTAATCAATGGAGAGCTTTCCCCCTCTTTCACATTACAACGGGGAACGAGACAGGGATGTCCCCTTTCCCCTCTCCTTTTCGACTTAGCCATCGAACCCCTGGCGTCTTATATCAGGCAGCATTGTGCCGGTCTAGAAATATGGGATCAAAAGCAACATCTGTCATTATATGCAGATGATCTGCTGCTCTTTGTAGGTGACCCTCGCATTAATTTGCGACCTCTTTTAGATGTAATTAATGATTTTGGCAAGTTTTCGGGGTATAAGATCAACATTGATAAATCAGAGGCCACTTGGTTGCAAAATTCCTGCAATTTGAACTTAGCGGATTTTGGTCTTAAAACCACTCAAGGCAGTTTCAAATATTTAGGCATATGGATACATGTTAACCCTCATATGTTATACTCCCTCAATTTTGGTGGGCTTATTAATGGAATCAGGCAGATGTTGGAGGGTTGGGCGAAGCTTCCCCTCTCTCTCTCGGGTAGGGTACATCTCTTTAAAATGGTTGCCCTGCCTAAACTTCTTTATCCGTTACAGATGTTGCCCCTTCTCCTTACGCAGAAGGATGCGGCATCCTTACAATCTGCTATTGGAACCTTTATTTGGCAGGGCAAAAAACATAGAATAGGTAGGACTCCCTTAGCAATGACGGTGGGGAGGGGTGGGCTCCGTCTTCCCAATATAACGTGGTACAACTGGGCGGCCCTCTCCAGATTTATATTGGACTGGCTGGTGGAGAGGAGCTGCTACACTGTTCCTGACCTAGAATCCAACATCATCAAACCTCTCCATTTGGCCTTCCTGCCCCATGCAAACCTGAAATCCCTATCCCCGTTTATACAAAACCATATACTGTTCAGAGATCCATTGAGAGCCTGGGCCAAGATTTGTAAACTCTGGGGTCTACACCGATTGACAAGTAAATATCTCCCATTACAAGGCAACCTGGACTTTCTCCCGGGGTATACCACACAGGCATTCCAGACATGGCAGCAACTGCGACTTACACGACTTCACCAATTTTTTCGTCCCCTGACTTTAGAGATATTGCCTTTTCAGGACCTACAATCACGCTACAACATACCACACACGCATAAGTTCGCATACTTCCAATGCAGGCACTACATATCCACCTTAATCTCTAAGGGTCTATTACCCACAGAGCCTTCCAATCTGGATAGGCTCTGTGCTTTAGCGAAGTTGGGTTCTTTTAGGTTATCACACACATACACTTTACTAATCCGTCACTTTGAAGACTCCATGCTTCAGGGACTAGCATCAAAGTGGTCTCAATTTAGGGAGTTAGAGGTAGACTCATCAGTGATCGCTGCTAGCTTCGAGAGGGCACATCAAAGTACTATATCTGCGAAATTACGGGAATCCCATCTGAAATTTCTACATCAAGCCTATATCACTCCTGGTTTACGCGCTAAATGGGTTCAGGGGGCCTCTAATTCATGTACCAAATGTTGCCTTGAATCTCCTGATTGGATCCACTTGCTTTGGGGTTGCCCCAAAATACAAAAATTCTGGCAGAAAATCTCGTATTGGCTAACTAAATTAACTAAACAAACTGTGACCCTCTCGGCGCAGCATGTGATCTTCCTGTTACCCAGAGACCAGACATATAAACATGACATCTTCTTAACCACAGTTCTCATGCTAGCTAAGCAGACCATCTTGACAGAGTGGGTGGGGAGTCAAACCCTGCCTTTCCAGCGACTGCTTAAAACCATACATAATCAGATGTTGATTGAGCAGGCAGATACTAGGGGTGATCCTGAGAAAAGGGTAAAGAGGTTTCTCCGTAAGTGGGAAGTTTATTTGTTGCATTTGCCAGACTCAGTAAGAGATAGGGTTCTCTTTCCCTTTAAGAATAGTCAATATGTCCTCAGTGAAAATCTTAGGGGCAAGTGGTGTCAGTCCTCAGATCGTGCCTATGAATGATCTGCCGGTCGGAGGGGGGGGATCCGGAGGTACTCTGGGTAAGTATAAATGTTGTGTGTCTTTCTTTTATCTTTTCCTCCTTTCTTTTTCCCCTTATATGTTTTGATCTTTCTTTTTCTTATTTGTTTGTTTGCAAAATATAAATGGAAAAAGTTGAGTCTTGGGACATGCATGGAGATATCATTTCTCCTCTACCTATTACAATATGCTCTGTAAAATTGTTTTATTCCATAAATGATCACTTTGTTATATTTATGTCATTGTGACCATGCTCGCCATGTATGTCTTGGATTCTTGTTTATAAATAAAGTTTAAAAAAAAAAATTGCATTATTCATATTGTAATTATAATGTTATTATAATTAAAAATTAAAGATTAGAATCATATTTTATTTTTATCTATTTATACTCTCA
This sequence comes from Bombina bombina, assembly GCF_027579735.1. Lineage (NCBI taxonomy): Eukaryota > Metazoa > Chordata > Amphibia > Anura > Bombinatoridae > Bombina > Bombina bombina. Next base: position 52,391 of record NW_026512118.1, read on the forward strand.
ATTGAAAAGAAACTTAGGTAGTCTCATGTGCTAATTTATAAGCCTTTGAGTACTACCTCTTATCACATTTTTTTTAAATCCATTTTGACACAAAAAAATAACATAGTAAA
>NW_026512118.1:60000-89435 GCF_027579735.1 Bombina bombina
CAAGATTTCATATATATTAGAAAAATAAATAACATAGATTAAAGACAGATTCAGAATGAATTAAACCAATCACATCGTTTTTTAGGATTAACATATAACTGTTCCATTTAATGATTTAGTACACTTTGAATATCTGCTAACAAATTTTTATAACAAGTTTGCGCGATGTGTTCATATTAAAGATATTACTAGATTTCAGATATATTAGAAAAATAAATAACATAGATTAAAAACAGATTCCGAATGAATTAAACTAATCACATAATTTTTTTTTGGATTACGATATGTTTGCGATTATGGGGATGTAAAAGTATGTCATCCACTTACCGAGACTGAAATCAAAGAGCTGCGAGTAAAAAATGGATCGTTAGAAATGTAACAAACTTGTTACAGTATGCGATCCGATGCGGTGGGTGTTTGAAAAACAAATGAAAGTCCTAATGCGCATACGCAAAACGAAGACGCGCTCGCTTTGAAGGAGGAGATAGAATCACTCGCGCATGCGCACAATCGATCATCAGCTTGTGACGTCAATTGACGACCGCCTAACGGCCAGAAAATCAATTGGCTATATAAACAACGTGATCTTTGTTTATAAAAAAAAAAATATAGACGGGTTGTTTTTTGACAAGCGAAATCGCAGCAAATTATAAAAGAAAACTAAGGTACTAAATTAAATTTGACAAAATCATGAATGAACATCATATTAAAATTTAATACTTGATCGATTATAACATAGAAGAGAGAGTAAGTTTACCTTCACTTTAATGCTGTCCAGTTCTCTCAGTCTCTGAGAGTTTACATTGTCCCCATAATAAAGAGCATGTTTCAATGAGCCCTTTATATAGTGTAACTTCCTGTAGTGAAGCGCTCCCTTTTCCTCTGAGTGTTATTAGTTCCAGAATAATAAAGTAGCACTTACCTCATATGTCTGCCTGACAGCAAGGCAGTTCACCAAGTTTGAGGAATCCTCTCCCCCACATGGACCTGTGAAAGAAGAGAAATTCCTTAGTAAACGTCCCTCAGGTTTTCAGGGTTAGGGCAGCATCAATATATGGGAGGAGCAGTGAGAATTATGTCCCACCAGTTCCCATTGCTCTAAAGCCACCACTGCTCTACTGAAGAGACTGATATGGACTACAGCCACACCCTAGGACAAAGAAGCACAATCTTGTACTACTTTAAAAAACAAAATTTATGCTTACCTGATAAATTTCTCTCTTGTGGTGTATCCAGTCCACGGGTTCATCCATTACTTGTGGGATATTCTCCTTCCCAACAGGAAGTTGCAAGAGGACACCCACAGCAGCGCTGTCTATATAGCTCCTCCCCTAACTGCCAGTCATTCGACCGAAGACAAGCAAGAAAAAGGAGAAACTATAGGGTGCAGTGGTGACTGTAGTTTAAAAATAAACACCTGCCTTAAAGTGACAGGGCGGGTCGTGGACTGGATACACCACAAGAGAAAGATATTTATCAGGTAAGCATACATTTTGTTTTCTCTTGTAAGGTGTATCCAGTCCACGGGTTCATCCATTACTTGTGGGATACCAATACCAAAGCTTTAGGACACGGATGAAGGGAGGGACAAGGCAGGAACTTAAACGGAAGGCACCACTGCCTGCAAGACCTTTCTCCCCAAAATAGCCTCCGAAGAAGCAAAAGTATCAAATTTGTAGAATTTAGAAAAAACATAATTTATGCTTACCTGATAAATTCCTTTCTCCTGTAGTGTAGTCAGTCCACGGGTCATCCATTACTTATGGAATATTTCTCTTCCTAACAGGAAACTGCAAGAGAATTACCCAGCAGAGCTTGCTATATAGCTCCTCCCCTCACCTATCATACTCAGTCATTCGACCAAAGCATACGAGAAAGGAGGAACCATAGGGTACAGTGGTGACTGGAGTTTAATTAAAATTTAGACCTGCCGTAAAAACAGGGCGGGCCGTGGACTGACTACACTACAGGAGAAAGGAATTTATCAGGTAAGCATAAATTATGTTTTCTCCTGTTAAGGGTAGTCAGTCCACGGGTCATCCATTACTTATGGAATACCAATACCAAAGCTAAAGTACACGGATGAAGGGAGGGACAAGGCAGGAACATTAAACAGAAGGAACCACTGCCTGAAGTACCTTTCTCCCAAAAACAGCCTCCGACGAAGCAAAAGTGTCAAATTTGTAAAATTTTGAAAAAGTGTGAAGCGAAGACCAAGTCGCAGCCTTGCAAATCTGTTCAACAGAGGCCTCATTTTTAAAGGCCCAGGTGGAAGCCACAGCTCTAGTAGAATGAGCTGTAATCCTTTCAGGAGGCTGCTGTCCAGTAGTCTCATAGGCTAATCGTATTATGCTACGAAGCCAAAAAGAGAGAGAGGTAGCCGAAGCCTTTTGACCTCTCCTCTGTCCAGAGTAAACGACAAACAGGGAAGAAGTTTGACGAAAATCCTTAGTTGCCTGCAAATAGAATTTCAGGGCACGGACTACGTCCAGATTATGCAAAAGTCGTTCCTTCTTTGAAGAAGGGTTAGGACACAGAGATGGAACAACAATCTCTTGATTGATATTCTTGTTAGTAACTACCTTAGGTAAGAACCCAGGTTTAGTACGCAGAACTACCTTGTCTGAGTGGAAAATCAGATAAGGAGAATCACAATGTAAGGCAGATAACTCAGACTCTTCGAGCCGAGGAAATAGCCATCAAAAACAGAACTTTCCAAGATAACAACTTGATATCAATGGAATGAAGGGGTTCAAATGGAACGCCTTGAAGAACATTAAGAACTAAGTTTAAGCTCCACGGCGGAGCAACAGACTTAAACACAGGCTTAATCCTAGTTAAAGCCTGACAGAAAGCCTGAACGTCTGGAACTTCAGCCAGACGTGTGTGTAGAAGAATAGACAGAGCAGAAATCTGTCCCTTTAACGAACTAGTAGATAAGCCCTTTTCTAAACCCTCTTGTAGAAAGGACAATATCCTAGGAATCCTAACCTTACTCCATGAGTAACTCTTGGATTCGCACCAATGTAAATATTTACGCCATATTTTATGGTAAATTTTTCTGGTAACAGGCTTCCTAGCCTGTATTAAGGTATCAATAACCGACTCCGAGAAACCACGCTTTGATAGAATCAAGCGTTCAATCTCCATGCAGTCAGCCTCAGAGAAATTAGATTTGGATGTTTGAAAGGACCCTGAATTAGAAGGTCCTGTCTCAGAGGCAGAGACCACGGTGGACAGGACGACATGTCCACTAGGTCTGCATACCAGGTCCTGCGTGGCCACGCAGGCGCTATCAGAATCACCGAAGCTCTCTCCTGTTTGATCTTGGCAATCAAACGAGGAAGCATTGGGAATGGTGGAAACACATAAGCCATGTTGAAGACCCAAGGGGCCGTCAGAGCATCTATCAGCACCGCTCCCGGGTCCCTGGACCTGGATCCGTAACAAGGAAGCTTGGCGTTCTGACGAGACGCCATGAGATCCAGATCTGGTTTGCCCCAACGACGAATCAGTTGAGCAAAGACCTCCGGATGAAGTTCCCACTCTCCCGGATGAAAAGTCTGGCGACTTAGAAAATCCGCCTCCCAGTTCTCCACGCCTGGGATGTAGATCGCTGACAGGTGGCAAGAGTGAGACTCTGCCCAGCGAATTATCTTTGAGACTTCCAACATCGCTAGGGAACTTCTGGTTCCCCCTTGATGGTTGATGTAAGCCACAGTCGTGATGTTGTCCGACTGAAATCTGATGAACCTCAGAGTTGCTAACTGAGGCCAAGCTAGGAGAGCATTGAATATTGCTCTTAACTCCAGAATATTTATTGGGAGGAGTTTCTCCTCCTGAGTCCATAATCCCTGAGCTTACAGGGAATTCCAGACTGCTCCCCAGCCTAGAAGGCTGGCGTCTGTTGTTACAATCGTCCAATCTGGCCTGCGAAAGGTCATCCCCTTGGACAGATGTGGCCGAGAAAGCCACCATAGAAGAGAATCTCTGGTCTCTTGATCCAGATTTAGTAGGGGGGACAAATCTGAGTAATCCCCGTTCCACTGATTTAGCATGCACAATTGCAGCGGTCTGAGATGCAGGCGCGCAAATGGTACTATGTCCATTGCCGCTACCATTAAGCCGATTACTTCCATGCACTGAGCTACTGACGGGTGTGGAATGGAGTGAAGGACACGGCAAGCATTTAGAAGTTTTAATAACCTGGCCTCTGTCAGTTAAATTTTCATCTCTACAGAATCTATAAGAGTCCCTAGAAAGGGAACTCTTGTAAGTGGTAATAGAGAACTCTTTTCCACGTTCACCTTCCACCCATGCGACCTCAGAAATGCCAGAACTATCTCTGTATGAGACTCGGCAGTTTGAAAACTTGACGCTTGTATCAGAATGTCGTCTAGGTACGGAGTCACCGCTATGCCTCGCGGTCTTAGTACCGCCAGAAGTGATCCTAGAATTTTTGTAAAGATTCTTGGAGCCGTAGCTAATCCGAAGGGAAGAGCTACAAACTGGTAATGCCTGTCTAGGAAGGCAAATCTCAGATACCGGTAATGGTCCTTGTGAATCGGTATGTGAAGGTAGGCATCCTTTAAGTCCACCGTGGTCATGTACTGACCCTCTTGGATCATGGGAAGGATGGTTCGAATAGTTTCCATTTTGAATGATGGAACTCTTAGAAATTTGTTTAGGATTTTTAAGTCCAAGATTGGTCTGAAGGTTCCCTCTTTTTTGGGAACCACAAATAGATTTGAATAGAATCCCTGCCCGTGTTCCGTCCGCGGAACTGGGTGGATTACCCCCATTAGTAAGAGGTCTTGTACACAGCGTAGAAACGCCTCTTTCTTTGTTTGGTTTGCTGATAACCTTGAAAGATGAAATCTCCCCCGTGGAGGAGAAGTTTTGAAGTCTAGGAGATATCCCTGGGATATGATCTCCAACGCCCAGGGATCCTGGACATCTCTTGCCCAAGCCTGGGCGAAGAGAGAAAGTCTGCCCCCCACTAGATCTGTTTCCGGATAGGGGGCCCTCTCTTCATGCTGTCTTGGGGGCAGCAGCAGGTTTCTTGGCCTGCTTGCCCCTGTTCCAGGACTGGTTAACTTTCCAGCCCTGCCTGTAACGAGCAACAGCTCCTTCCTGTTTTGGAGCGGAGGAAGTTGATGCTGCTCCTGCCTTGAAGTTACGAAAGGCACGAAAATTAGACTGTTTGGCCTTTGATTTGGCCCTGTCCTGAGGTAGAGCATGGCCCTTACCTCCCGTAATGTCAGCAATAATTTCTTTCAAGCCGGGCCCGAATAAGGTCTGCCCTTTGAAAGGAATATTAAGCAATTTAGATTTAGAAGTCACGTCAGCTGACCAGGATTTAAGCCATAGCGCTCTGCGCGCTTGGATGGCGAATCCGGAGTTCTTAGCCGTAAGTTTGGTTAAATGCACAACGGCATCAGAAACAAATGCGTTAGCTAGCTTAAGTGTTTTAAGCTTGTTCATTATTTCATCCAATGGAGCTGAGCGAATGGCCTCTTCCAGAGACTCAAACCAGAATGCTGCCGCAGCAGTGACAGGCGCAATGCATGCAAGGGGCTGTAAAATAAAACCTTGTTGAACAAACATTTTCTTAAGGTAACCCTCTAATTTTTTATCCATTGGATCTGAAAAGGCACAACTATCCTCCACCGGGATAGTGGTACGCTTAGCTAAAGTAGAAACTGCTCCCTCCACCTTAGGGACCGTCTGCCATAAGTCTCGTGTGGTGGCGTCAATAGGAAACATTTTCTTAAATATGGGAGGAGGGGTAAAAGGCACACCAGGTCTATCCCACTCCTTGCTAATAATCTCTGTAAGCCTTTTTGGTATAGGAAATACGTCAGTATACACCGGTACCGCATAGTATTTATCCAACCTACATAATTTCTCTGGAATTGCAACCGTGTTACAATCATTCAGAGCCGCTAATACCTCCCCTAGCAATGTGCGGAGGTTCTCTAGCTTAAATTTAAAATTGGAAATCTCTGAATCCAGTCTCCCTGGATCAGATCCGTCACCCACAGAATGAAGCTCTCCGTCCTCACGTTCTGCAAACTGTGACGCAGTATCTGACATGGCTCTCATCTCATCCGCGCGCTCTATCCTTAACCCAGAGCTATCGCGCTTGCCTCTTAAATCTGGCAACTTAGATAATACTTCTGTCATAACAGTAGCCATGTCTTGCAAAGTGATTTGTAAGGGCCTCCCTGATGTACTTGGCGCCACAAAATCACGCACCTCCTGAGCGGGAGGCGCAGGTACTGACACGTGAGGAGAGTTAGTCGGCATAACTTCCCCGTCGTCGTCTGGTGATAATTTCTTTACATGTAAAGATTGACTTTTATTCAAAGTAGCATCAATGCAATTGGTACACAAATTTCTATTGGGCTCCACATTGGCCTTTAAACATAGTGAACAAAGAGATTCATCTGAGTCAGACATGTTTAAACAAACTAGCAATGAGACTAGCAAACTTGGAAATACTTTTCAAAATTAATTTACAAACAATATAAAAAACGTTACTGTGCCTTTAAGAAGCACAGAAAAACTGACACAGTTGAAATAACAATGATCAAAAATAGTTATAGCAACCAAATTTTCACAGTAAATGTATTAAGTTAGCAAAGGATTGCACCCACCAGCAAATGGATGATTAACCCCTTAGTACCCAAAAACGGATAACAATTATATAATTAACGTTTTTCTCACAGTCAAATACACTGTCACAGGGCTACTGTGACTGATTACCTCCCTCAAAATGGATTTTGAAGACCCCTGAGCTCTCTAGAGACGATCTGGATCATGGAGGATGAAGTAGACAGATTGTGACTGAATTTTTACTGCGCCAAAAAAGCGCTAAAATAGGCCCCTCCCACTCATATTACAACAGTGGGGAAGCTCAGAAAACAAAAATGGCCATGTGGTAAAAATCAAGCCCTAATAAGTTTTATCACCAAGTACCTCACAAAAACGATTAACAAGCCAGTAAAACGTTTTAAACATACATTTAAAAGTTATGTATTATTATTTACAAGCCTGCTACCAGTCGCTTTTACTGCAGTTAAGGCTCATACATTATTTCAGTATTTACAGTATTTTCAGAGTCAATTCCATTCCTTAGAAAATACATTCAGTGCACACACACACACATCAGCCTGATACCAGTCGCTATCGCTGCATTTAAGGCTGAACTTACTTTACAATGGTATCAGCAGTATTTTCTCAGTCAATTCCATTCCTCAGAAAATAAATTACTGCACATACCTCTTTGTTGCAGGGGGGCCCTGCATGCTATTCCCCTTCTCTGAAGTTACCTCACTTTCCCTCAGATGAGAAACAGCCAGTGGGTCTTAGTTGCGACTGCTAAGACCATAGAAAAAAACCCCAGGCAGATTCTTCTTCTAATGCTGCCTGAGAATAAACAGCACACTCCGGTGCCATTTAAAAATAACAAACTTTTGATTGTAGAAATAAACTAAGTTAAAAAACACCACAGATCTCTCACAGCTTCCATCTAGTTAGGCTGCAAGAGAATGACTGAGTATGATAGGTGAGGGGAGGAGCTATATAGCAAGCTCTGCTGGGTAATTCTCTTGCAGTTTCCTGTTAGGAAGAGAAATATTCCATAAGTAATGGATGACCCGTGGACTGACTACACTTAACAGGAGAAAGTATGAAGCGAAGACCAAGTCGCCACCTTACAAATCTGTTCAACAGAGGCCTCATTTTTAAAAGCCCATGTGGAAGCTACCGCTCTACTGGAATGAGCTGAAATTCTTTCAGGAGGCTGCTGGCCAGCAGTCTCATAAGCTAAACGTATTATGCTTCTCAGCCAAAAAGAAAGAGAAGATGCCGAAGCCTTTTGGCCTCTCCTCTGTCCAGAATAGACAACAAACAATGCAGATGTTTGACGTAAATCCTTAGTAGCTTGTAAATAAAACTTTAAAGCACGAACCACGTCAAGATTGTGTAATAGACGTTCCTTCTTTGAAGAAGGATTAGGACACAGTGACGGAACTGCAATCTCCTGATTGATATTCTTATTAGATACCACCTTAGGAAGAAAGATAAGGGGAATCACACTGTAAGGCAGATAACTCTGAAACTCTTTCGAGCCGAAGAGATAGCTACCAAAAACAGAACTTTCCAAGATAAAAGCTGGATATCTATGGAATGCAGAGGTTCAAACGGAACCCCTTGAAGAACTTTAAGAACTAAATTTAAACTCCATGGCAGAGCAACAGGTTTAAACACAAGCTTGATTCTAACTAAAGCCTGACAAAACGCATGAACATCTGGAACATCCGCCAGACGCTTGTGCAAAAGGACAGAGCAGAAATCTGTCTCTTTAAGGAACTAGCTGACAAACCCTTCTCCAATCCTTCTTGGAGAAAAAGATAATATCCTAGGAATCCTGACTTTACTCCATGAGTAACCCTTGGATTCACACCAATGAAGATATTTACACCATATCTTATGATAGATTTTCCTGGTGACAGGCTTTCGAGCCTGAATTAAGGTATCAATGACTGACTCGGAGAAACCACGTTTTGATAAAATCAAGCGTTCAATCTCCAAGCAGTCAGCCGCAGAGAAATTAGATTTGAATGTTTGAATGGACCTTGGAGTAGAAGGTCCTGTCTCAGCGGCAGAGTCCATGGTGGAAGGGATGACATGTCCACCAGATCTGCATACCAAGTCCTGCGTGGCCATGCAGGTGCTATGAAAATCACCGAAGCTCTCTCCTGCTTGATCTTGGCAATCAGACGAGGGAGGAGAGGAAATGGTGGGAACACATAAGCCAGGCTGAAGGACCAGGGCACTGCTAGAGCATCTATCAGCGTTGCCTGGGGATCCCTTGACCTGGACCCGTAACAAGGAAGCTTGGCGTTCTGACGAGACGCCATCAGATCCAGTTCTGGTTTGCCCCATTGTTGAATCAGCTGGGCAAATACCTCCGGATGGAGCTCCCACTCCCCCGGATGAAAAGTCTGCCGACTTAGAAAATCTGCCTCCCAGTTCTCTACTCCTGGGATATGGATAGCTGAGAGAAGGCAAGAGTGAACCTCTGCCCATAGAATTATCTTTGAAACCTCCAACATTGCCAGGGAGCTTCTTGTACCCCCCTGATGGTTGATATAGGCTACAGTCGTGATATTGTCCGACTGAAATCTGATGAACCTGACTGCAGCTAGCTGAGGCCAAGCCTGAAGAGCATTGAATATCGCTCTCAGTTCCAGAATGTTTATCGGAAGGAGGGCTTCCTCCTGAGTCCACGAACCCTGAGCCTTCAGGGAGTTCCAGACTGCGCCCCAGCCCAGAAGGCTGGCATCTGTCGTCACTATAGTCCACTCTGGCCTGCGGAAAATCATTCCCCTGGACAGATGGACCCGTGATAACCACCAGAGAAGAGAATCCCTGGTCTCTTGATCCAGATTTAGCAGAGGGGACAAATCTGTGTAGTCCCCATTCCACTGATTGAGCATGCAATGTTGCAGTGGTCTGAGATGTAGGCGGCAAACGGAACTATGTCCATTGCCGCTACCATTAGGCCGATTACTTCCATACACTGAGCCACTGACGGCCGAGAAGTGGAATGAAGAGCACGGCAGGAAGTTAGAAGCTTTGATAACCTGACCTCTGTCAGAAAAATTTTCATTTCTACTGAATCTATCAGTGTTCCTAGGAAGGAAACTCTAGTGAGAGGGGAGAGAGAACTCTTTTCTTCGTTCACCTTCCACCCGTGAGACCTCAGAAAGGCCAGAACAATGTCCGTATGGGACTTGGCGATTTGAAAAGTCGACGCCTGTATCAGAATGTCGTCTAGGTAAGGAGCCACTGCTATGCCCCATGGCCTTAGAACCGCCAGTAGGGACCCTAGAACCTTCGTAAAGATTCTTGGTGTTGTGGCTAACCCGAAGGGAAGAGCCACAAACTGGTAATACCTGTCTAAGAAGGCAAACCTGAGGAACTGATGATGATCTCTGTGAATCGGAATGTGGAGATAAGCATCCTTTAAGTCCACGGTAGTCATATATTGACCCTCCTGGATCATAGGAAAGATGGTTCGGATAGTCTCCATATTGAAGGATGGGACCCTGAGATATTTGTTTAGGATCTTGAGATCCAAGATTGGTCTGAAAGTTCCCTCTTTTTTGGGAACTATAAACAGATTTGAATAGAAGCCCTGTCCCTGTTCCTCCATTGGAACTGGGTGGATCACTCCCATAACCAGTAGGTCTTGAACACAACGTAAGAATGCCTCTCACTTTATCTGGTTTACAGATAATTGTTAGAGATGAAATCTCCCCTTTGGAAATGAAGCTTTGAAGTCCAGAAGATATCCCTGGGAAACAATCTCTAATGCCCAGGGATCCTGGACGTCTCTTGCCCAAGCCTGGGCGAAGAGAGAAAGTCTGCCCCCTACTAGATCCGGTCCCGGATCGGGGGCTACTCCTTCATGCTGTCTTAGAGGCAGCCGCAGGTTTCTTGGCCTGCTTCCCCTTGTTCCAAGCCTGGTTAGGTCTCCAGACTGGTATGGACTGGGCGAGATTTCCCTCTTGTTTTGCATTAGAGGAAACTGAAGCTGCGCCACTCTTGAAGTTTCAAAAGGAACGAAAATTATTCTGTTTGGTGCTTAACTTATTGGACCTATCCTGAGGAAGGGTGTGACCTTTTCCTCCAGTAATATCAGAAATGATCTCCTTCAGACCAGGCCCGAATAGAGTCTGTCCCTTGAAGGGGATGTTAATAAGCCTAGACTTTGAAGTAACGTCTGCTGATCAGGACTTAAGCCATAGCACTAAATGAAAAATGGCATCAGAAATAAAGGAGTTAGCTAACTTAAGAGCTTTAATCCTGTCTAGAATATCGTCTAGCGGGGTCTCCACCTGTAGAGCCTCCTCAAGAGACTCAAACCAAAAAGCCGCTGCAGCAGTAACTGGGGTAATGCATGCAAGAGGCTGGAGAATAAAACCTTGATGTATAAACATTTTCTTAAGGAGACCCTCAAATTTTGTATCCATAGGATCTAGGAAAGCACAACTGTCCTCGACGGGGATAGTTGTATGCTTAGCTAGGGTAGAGACTGCTCCCTCCACCTTAGGGACCGTCTGCCACGAGTCCCGTATGGCGGCATCTATGGGAAACATCTTTTTGACAGCAGGAGGGGGAGAGAACGGCACACCTGGTCTATCCCATTCCTTAGTAATAATTTCCGAAAACCTCTTAGGGACTGGAAAAACATCAGTGTTAACAGGTACTGAAAAGAATTTGTCCATTTTACACAATTTCTCTGGAACCACAATGGGGTCACAGACAGTCATCCAGAGTTGCTAAAACCTCTGAATTAAAACTGCGCAGTTAGAGTGCTAAAATAGGCCCCTCCCACCATGTACTGGATGTCAGAGGGGCCTTAAGAAAATACTCCTGGGAGTATCTGACTAGCCATGTGGAAACTAGGCCCCAAATAAAGACTTATCTCCCTCAGAGAAAAAACGTCCTATTTATGAAGTCATGTAAACGTTTTGTCACTAAGTAATATGAGTATTACCCTGTTTTGTAAGCATGATCCCAGTCGCTGTTTAATCACTGCATCAGGCTTACCTCAAATACACAGGCTCTGTCAGCATTTTCTAGAACTTATTCATCTCTCTAGAAATAAAAATACTGAACATACCTCAAAGCAGGTAAACTGCAGGCCGTTCCCCCAACTGAAGTTTTCCCATATTCATCAGTTATGTGTGAGAACAGCAATGGACCTTAGTTACAAACCGCTAAGATCATCAAACCTCCAGGCAGAATTCTTCTTCTAATTTCTGCCTGAGAGTAAAACAGTACAACGCTGGTACCGTTTAAAAATAACAAACTTTTGATTGAAGGTAAAACTACACTAAGTCACCACATATCTCGATACTTCCTTTCTTGTCGAGAGTTGCAAGAGAATGACTGGGGGTGGCAGTTAGGGGAGGAGCTATATAGACAGCTCTGCTGTGGGTGTCCTCTTGCAACTTCCTGTTGGGAATATCCCACAAGTAATGGATGAACCCGTGGACTGGATACACCTTACAAGAGAAATAATAAACTCATGATAGAAGAATCTTTACTAACAAAGAGAATGACTGGGTTGGGAGTGAAGAGAGGTGATATTTAACAGCTTTGCTGTGGTGCTCTTTACCGCCTCCTGCTGAATATCCCATTAGTAATTAAGATGATCCGTGGACTCATTGTGTCATTAAAAAGAAAGTTATATTCATACTATGCTGCAGTCTATAAAGTGTGCAATAGCATTAGGTCTAAAGAAACTAACCATGTTCATACCTTAATTAAAATATACTTTAATGCATCATCTGAGCCTTCAGTAAGTCATGTTTTTGCTGTATGTATATATGTGTATATATATATATATATATATATATATTTATTTATTTTTACCATTCATGTGTTTATATGTTGGAAAAATTGCAAAGATAGACTTGTTTGACACAGGGTTGCCACAAACTTCAATTTATAAAAAGAGCAATATCTGCATAGCGCAATAAAATGAGGTATTGCCTGTATACATGTGAAAGTGTTATATAAGTGTATACATTATGTAAAATAAGTAATTGGGGCCGATTTAACATTGCCTGCCAGACATGAGAGGCGGTATGAGTTAAGGAGCAGTGGTCTTAAGACCACTGCAACTTAACTCCCGTTTCCGGCGAGCCTAAAGGCTCGTGAGGAAGCAGGGAGATTTGGCCCATCATAAATCAGCCCCAATGTGAACTCGTACCTGTCACTCTAAAATAACGGCAGTAGAATGCACGTATCTACATAAATTGAAACCGTTCAGACTATTATTGCAAATTATATTTATTATTTGGTATACCAATGGTGCTCATTGTGTGTATTTTTGTGAATGTGAGTGGTTCAATTATTAAATAAAGCATATTTTCCAGTAACTATAGTTTGCTGATTTCTCGTATCAAATTGTCCATTCTTAAAAGTCCTTTTTTTCAAGAAAAGTTGGCAACCCTAGGCAGTGAGAAAGAGAGAGATTGGGGAGGTAAAGTGAAAATGGAGAAGATAGAGATAAGAAGAAAAAAAAGAGATGAGAAGGGAAATAAAGTGTACATAGAAGATATGGCCTGAGAGAGAGAAGGAGGTATAAAAACAAACGGAATAGAGGAAATGGAGAGAGTTAGAGGGACAGGAAACCCCAACATTCCCTTTCATGATTTGGATAGAACATACAATTTTAAGCAATTTACTTCCATTATCAAATTTCCTTAAAGTGAATGTAAATTTTGATGCTAAAGTGCCCAGTTTTAAAAATTCGATTAAAAACAGGGGCACTTTAATACATCAAAATTTACATTTCAAGGCCAATTTCTTTAATTAACGTAGACGTGAAGGTCTACTCTAAAATTCTTGCCAATCGTATCAGCAGGCTTCTCCCGTACCTTATAGGTCCGGATCAAGTAGGGTTCATTCACAAGCGCGAGGGGCCGGACAATACTAGGCGTCTTGTTAATATTGTGTGTGAATCTACCAGAATGCAGAAGCCTTTCTCGGTTATCTCCTTGGATGCCGAGAAGGCTTTTGACCGAATCCGCTGGTCCTACTTGTGGGAAACCCTCAGAACCTTTAACTTCCCCCAGTCAACATGCAGGGCTATTCAGGCGCTATATTCTGCCCCGTCGGCTGCTGTCAGGGGTCTTGGCTTTCAGTCTGATCCCTTCAGCATCTCCAATGGCACTAGACAAGGGTGCCCCCTATCTCCGCTGTTGTTTGCCCTGGCAATCGAGCCCTTGGCTGCCCATATCCGCGATGATGCGTCCATTCCAGGGATAATGCTTTCAGGCACTCTGCAAAAAATTGCATTATTCGCAGATGATATCACAATCTTCACTGCGGACCCCGGTAGAGCTGTTCCCAGACTGTTGGATGTTCTACAGAACTTTGGCGACCTCTCATTTTATAAACTGAACACTCAAAAGACAGAGATATATTGGTGGGGATACCCTCACAATTACATTAACAGTTTAAAGAAGAGCTATAACTTCAAATGGTCGCAGGAGCAGGTCACACATTTGGGGGTTAGAATATCTAACAACGCCTCAAAATCGGATTGAACTTGATTCGTCACTTTGCATGTATAGGTGATATATAATTGTAATCCGCAGTATAGTGCATGTCCTTAAAGATGCACAGACCAAAAATGGTCAAGGACAATTACATTCCCTTGTTGTCTGAACTGAGATCCTTAAAAAACGCTTGGGATCACAAGTCCATCTCATGGATGGGGCGTATAGCCTCTATTAAAATGTCTTTCCTCCCTAAGCTCACCTACTTGTTTAGGTGCCTCCCCATCAGAGTCCCTATGCCACTCTTGCTACAGTTTCAGAGTGAAATAACAAAATTTATTTGGAAGGGCTCGACCCCCAGGATAGCACAAAAACATCTGAAATTCCCTATACACCTAGGAGGCCTGGCTTCCCCTTCTGTGGTAAAATACTATGAGGGGGCCATGCTTACCCACATCTCCCAGTGGGGAGTTCTTCAGTCCCGTGATAAATGGCGCGAGATTGAACAGGCCTCTCTACCCCATAATGTCCTGCTCAAGGATATTATTTGGACCCCGCCACACAGCCGCAGAACTCTAGGTATCAACAATTTAGTTATCACAGAATGCCTTCAGGTCTGGGACAAGATCCGGCACCGCCAACTAATTGCCCCCCACCCTTCCCCTATCACTTCGGTGGCTGGTCTGCTTTCTGGACTGGCGGATACCCACCCGAATATATGGGCCAGGCTAGGGATTCGGCGGGTCTCGGACTTTTGGTCCGCATCACAGCCCGATGGCTTTATAGATCCAACTCTCCTGGGTTCCCCTGGGGATATTCCTCCGGTCCTCTTTTTTGAGACCATTAGGATTAAAAGCCTCTTGAGAAGCTGGGGTTTTCTCCCCACCACCTCTCGACAGTCCACCCCGTGGGAGTCTGTCTGGAAGACGGGTCACAGACTTATCCGACCATTATTGTTCCATTATGGGACTCTCGATGGTACTGTCCCGCCTGAAATTGCCCCGCATTTGCAGATCTGGGAGGCTTTACTGAACTCTCAAATCTCTTTGGTCAGCACCCGGAAGAAGCTCCATGCTGCTGTATTGAAAGGAGTGAAACGAGCTTTAAGACTCGTCGGTTTGCAGCACTTTGTCAGAGGACCCTTTGCCTGACTGTGGTCTACCCCTTGTCTCATCTGGATATTTCTGTGTCTCAGGAGCTACAATTCAGGGTAGAGCAACCGCGTGAAAAAGACAGGTACTCCAATGAACTGTTATCTAGTTGCACTTTACACATGCCTGTGAAAAAGACGCGGCGAGGGTAAACTCCCCTTGACTCCTGATGACCTCACGCTACTATGTACATTTAGACACGAAGGGGTAAGACTGTATCCACTTGGTCTGTGCATCTTTAAGGACATGCACTATACTGCAGATTACAATTATATATCACCTATACATGCAAAGTGACGAACATTTGCCTTTTTTTGTATACTGGTGCACCAGTCCCCTGCACGGCCCATCTGACATTTTTATGCATCTTCTATATCCCTGCATGTATGTGATTGTATGTTTGGATGTATGCACTTATTTAATGTAACTTTATTAAATTTATTTGTATTTCAAGAATTCGCCCTAGTCTTTTACTCATTATATACAGCTGTGCTCTCTTTTGCCTAGACTTTTAGTTACCTGTATTTTAGGTTTCTACTCTCTTATTTACGTTGTTAGATGGACACCTGGCAAAGGGCCATCCTTTTGACGAAGAAAACCCTCCATTGCATCACTATGTTCGAAACCTATTACAAGGTGATTTCCCACTGGTATCTGGTCCCCACACGGCTGGCAAGGATGTACCCAGGAGTGTCACCTCTTTGCTGGAGGAACTGTGGTCTGCAGGGCACCATGCTCCACATCTGGTGGGAATGCCCTAAAATCACTTCCTTATGGTCTCAAGGTTTCCGCGCCCTTACCGATTTCGGAATCAGAATTCCGCCTGGCCCGCCCACTGCTTTGCTCCACCTGGGTTTACAGGACTTACCTAAGCATCAAGGCATCTTCAGTACCTACTTATTAGCCTCTATTAAGACTAATTTGGCTAGGTCCTGGAAAAAAGAAAAACCTCCTTCATGGAACGAGATTGAAAAAACCATGGCCTTCTTATACTCCATGGAAAAGACTATATATTTCGACTTAAACAAACTAGATATATTTGAGCTTGCTTGGGCTGATTGGAAGGACAAGTTTGATACTTCCTGGAGCCCTCCTGTCATGTCCTAAAGCCTACAGCCTGGCTAACCTTGATCTATCTACCATCTTCCTCCATTTCTTCCCTCTCCTCTTCTATGCTCCCCCCCCTCCTTCCCCCCCCCCCTTTCCCCCCCCCCTCCTTCCCCCTCCCCTTAGACTTTGTTCTGATTTCAAGACATGCGTTGTGTTGTATAGGTTCCTTTTCAGATATCCCATTTGTTCTCAGACTGATGTGAGATGTCATCTCTCCACCAGGGGAGTCCATCTAATCTTATCACTACTGTATTATTTCTTATCTTTGGGTCCCCTGGTTCGATCCGTAATCATATACTCCTGTATGCCATTGATGTATGTGTTTGGGACCTGCGTGTCCCTCATTGTTACTTCTACAAGTTTGAAAATGAATAAAATTCTTGCGACGAATGGAGGAAGCTTAAGTCAAGTTTAAAAGGTAAGTTTTTTTTTCACAACAGGAGTGAAATGTAAATTCGTTTTTAATCAAATTTTTAAAAACCGGGCACTTTACCATCAAAATTTACATTCACTTTAATTCTCTTATCTTTTGCTGAAGGAACAGATTGCACTACTGACAGCTGTACACATCTAGTTAGCCAATCACAAGAGACAAATGTGTGCAGGTACCCAATCAATAGCTAGCTCCCACTAGTGTAGGATATGTGTATATTATTTTTCTACAAGGGATAACATGAGAACGAAGCACATTTGAAAATAGAAGTGAATTTAAAATTGTCTTAAAATGACCTGCTCTGATTCTTGCATGTTTATTTTTACTTTCCTATAAGTTTGAGAGAGATAATTAGAAGAAAAAAAAAACCCTTCATGTCTATGCCCTTCCACCACTTTGCTTTCTCTCAGTTCAACAAATTCTTTTCTATTTAATTTGTTATGGTATAAAATAAAAATATTAAAAAGGACTGTGCAATAATGTTTCACAATCACTAAACATATGCAAAAGGGGGTACAGTAGTGGGTATGGGGGAATCAGAAGGGTTGATTAACATTTTGGCCTGTAAGTAGCTTAGGACATACACACATACAAACTCCATATGGATGTCACTTTCAATAAAAAACAAAAACAGGGGGGCGGAGCCTGGCCGCAGGGAATATGGCAGCTTATCTGAAGAGCTCCAGAGCCCAACGACAGCCGATAAATATGGGCTAAAATATACTCAAAAACATATCACAAATTGATGTGGCTTTTAGGGGTAAACCCCCTCCACCCAGACCTCAAGACATTTTGTGCAGGGAAGTATGCGCTAGACACGGCAAGAAGTATCAACAAATGGCGTCACAAGGCCTACACCAAGCAGCCGCTCCGCCGAGCTCCTACGAGAACTGCTGGTAATGACACCCGCATTTGAGGACCCACACCACATAGCAGTAAGGATCTATGTCGGCATCAAATAGTTATAATGGCTCACAGGGAAGACCGTACAACATTGCCATAGTGATTGGGGACTGCTGCGGCTAATCGCTTGGGCATCATTCTGGCATAAAACTCACTGATTTGACTCCCTGTGCACCGGAGTTTTAGAGACTGACCCTCAGAGAAGATAGCTGTACACAACGAACTCGAGACTTCACACGGGGCAGCATAGCCCACATTTAAATATCCCCAACGGCTCTCTTATTCACAATGGAGGCGCAGGTATCTAGCGCTATTTTGATTTTAACCAGCAGACTGGACACATCATCTTATGCTGACCCAAGAATTGAGGACCGTCTGTAACTCCACACAGATGTTATCAGAAGACGCTGTAATGTCACTTCAAGACCACTTACCTAGTCTCGATCCGGTGAGAGCACTATATATGGGGACCTGCTCTGCAGGGACCAATGATGCTGCTGTTTCTGTGGGGAAGGATGGGAAGTGTGGATGCCACATGTCTGAGTGCTCTGACCGGACTTTGCAGGTGTCAATTTATGACAGTCTATCATTCGGTCTTACCCCTTTGCATGCCGAGGCTACAATATACCAGAGAACGCCCGGGGCAGGTGATACTCAGTCTCACTGTCAGACAGAGAGCGCCGCTTACTCTTGGCAGAACGTACCCATGAGACATTTCACTGCTTATGTTCAGGTAGCAATACGTTTGCCAACTAACACACTTTGCTGCAAAGGCTTTCAGGTGGCTCAAGACGCACGCAGATGTATCCTTCTCACTCATACAGCTACCTCCACTACCTGCTGCCAGATTGGGAGTGGGGTAATGCGGCAGGCTGTTTCGCTGCTGAGGGGCCACCCTGGAGCCCCCTCTGAGACTAATCACAGCTTGATTTTGTCCTGTGCTGTCCAAGCCACATGGGTGTTTATGCTATAGTCTGTTATGATGATGTTTTGGTCTGATGCCCCAGATTTTCAGCATTCTACCTCTTGGGACTTGACCTGTTGTGTCCTGGAAGAAAGTCGATGCCTTAGGCATAATCTGTCCCAACTATGGCTATATGATGATTTATCTCAGATACTCTTACTACCCGCTTCTCTTACTTTGGGACAATCTGAGAAATATCAGCTATTTGCTCGTAGGGTATTATAATATATTGGTTATGAGAGTTACAATTCTTGAGTTTAATCTTTACCCTGTATTAGTTTATTTTTCTATATAATACCGATGGTACTCCTTAACTTACTAAAGAACAGGATGTGTTTTGTTGTGATAATATCTTTTTGGCTGTTGAATCAATATTTTGAAGCCCTAATCCCTTACATATAACGCTATATTTTCCTGTTATGCTACCCTACCATAAGTTCCCTGTTATATCTTTGGTTGGATGCTTACTAGCCTGCTTAGGTTTAAAATTTTATATTCAGGCTTTCCTAGTTTCGTGATATACCCTATATCCCTACCGGAAACTTAGTAGCACAATACTGCCTATACAATCTCATTCTAGTTATATGGTCTGGCGACATATTCCCATATCTCCCATTTACCTTAATAAGTTACATGACCCATGAGTCTGGTATAGGCTAATTCTTAGAGATAGGGGCTTGACACTTGTTAAACTCTGTTGCTCTATAAGACAAATTCCTTATTTATGTTCCTCACTGTCATGCCTACTCATTATGTGTTTAGCAATAAGCCTGCAAGTTTTCAATTTGAATCTCATACTACATGATTCTTGCATTTTTCCCTTGATACTGGACTAAGTCTCAAAACATTTTATTTTTTTTATCTGTTAGAACTTTTCTGACATGCAAGAGCTGCAGCAAAATTTGTGTAAATACCAGAGTTATGTTTGAGTAATTTCATAATGTATGTAAGATGGCATGTATCTAATGCTCTGCAAATGCTCTACCTTATTTATTTGCTATATAATGTAGGAAGTGGTTTGTTATTAGGTGATTTTTCCTTTCTGTTCTTAAGAGTATGGTTTGTGTGTTACAGCTTATATTAATACTAAAATTTGGTGTGGGTTTATTCTATAGTCTAGTTGTTGTAATGCAGCACTCATGGCCCAGTCCATAGTGGTAATAAATATATGATATAGCACAGCTGCCTTGGGAGGTTTTGGAACTCTTCTAACTTACCCTAGCAATGTGTCAGTTTAGTATTCCACCAGAGCCTAATTCTGCTAAATTCTTGTTGTGCTACTAAGCAGTATTTGGCTGATATGCTCCACACTATTAAATAATGGCCACCTAGTATAATCACTATCTCTGGCCAATCTCACTAACAGTATACTGAGGTGGCAATAACCCGGGTGCATGTTAGCTTAGAGCTAGAATCTATATGGATCAGAGTATTAACTTAACACACAAGACTAATACTCTTATTGTATTTTAATTTTCTGCAGTGTAGATGTTGTGGTCCACATTTCACACCTATACTGTAGTTCTCTACTCTGTCGTACTCGGGTGGCTGTGTTCACCTCCATTTGTGTCTGTAAAATTTCACCCGAGGTATACCTATACCTGTTCCCCCTGTTTCTTGTTGGATTAAATTTATAAGTATCATAGATGAAAGCTGTGTTTCTCACTCACGTATGCCAATATATATGCCTTCTGTGAAAGTTATCAATAATTAATGTTTCTCCTAGAGGAAATTTTTATAGCCCAGCATGTGAATTTTAGTATATGACACACCACCTCATTACTAGAGCACTTCACTTTTTATTGTTAGGCTCCTCTCCTCCCTTTCCTGCCGGTACTTGTTGCCTGCGGGTCATACCCCTATTCCCTTATCGCCTGTAGGTGGCATCTCCCCAGGAGAGGAACTCATCTAAAAGTCCCCTATGTCTCATAATATACCATGTATGCCATCACTTGTCTTATATCTCATAGTGCATACATTCTAATACCCCTCTTTGAGAACAACGGCTCCAGACTGTAATTTTATTCATTTTATACACAAAAGCCCAGGGATTTTTGTCAGGTTTTTACTTAAGTATACCTATAAAGATCAGCCATCCTGATAACAACTTGGGAAACTTGTTGGCTCCAATATAAAACTTATGGCTCCGCGCCGCCACCCCCCCCCCCTCTCCTTTAACTACCGTTCATCCTTACTGTAAGTGAACAAATTAGCGGTGTTTATCCGCAATGGTTTATAAATTTCTCTTATATACCTTTTTTATCTATATAGAATTCAAATACTTCTTTATGTCATATTTAGTCTACCATACTATAGGATGTACAAGCTGTTATGCATATTTATATTGTGAATTGTCCTTTTCCTTTTGTCTGTATTGTAATATAGGAAACAAAACGAAAAAACATAATTTATGTAAGAACTTACCTGATAAATTCATTTCTTTCATATTAGCAAGAGTCCATGAGCTAGTGACGTATGGAATATACATTCCTACCAGGAGGGGCAAAGTTTCCCAAACCTCAAAATGCCTATAAATACACCCCTCACCACACCCACAAATCAGTTTAACGAATAGCCAAGAAATGGGGTGATAAGAAAAAAAGTGCGAAAGCATAACAAATAAGGAATTGGAATAATTGTGCTTTATACAAAAAAATCATAACCACCACAAAAAAGGGTGGGCCTCATGGACTCTTGCTAATATGAAAGAAATGAATTTATCAGATAAGTTGTTACATAAAACAGAATTTATGTTTACCTGATAAATTTCTTTCTCCAACGGTGTGTCCGGTCCACGGCGTCATCCTTACTTGTGGGATATTCTCTTCCCCAACAGGAAATGGCAAAGAGCCCAGCAAAGCTGGTCACATGATCCCTCCTAGGCTCCGCCTACCCCAGTCATTCGACCGACGTTAAGGAGGAATATTTGCATAGGAGAAACCATATGGTACCGTGGTGACTGTAGTTAAAGAAAATAAAATATCAGACCTGATTAAAAAAAAACCAGGGCGGGCCGTGGACCGGACACACCGTTGGAGAAAGAAATTTATCAGGTAAACATAAATTCTGTTTTCTCCAACATAGGTGTGTCCGGTCCACGGCGTCATCCTTACTTGTGGGAACCAATACCAAAGCTTTAGGACACGGATGAAGGGAGGGAGCAAATCAGGTCACCTAAATGGAAGGCACCACGGCTTGCAAAACCTTTCTCCCAAAAATAGCCTCAGAAGAAGCAAAAGTATCAAACTTGTAAAATTTGGTAAAAGTGTGCAGTGAAGACCAAGTCGCTGCCCTACATATCTGATCAACAGAAGCCTCGTTCTTGAAGGCCCATGTGGAAGCCACAGCCCTAGTGGAATGAGCTGTGATTCTTTCGGGAGGCTGCCGTCCGGCAGTCTCGTAAGCCAATCTGATGATGCTTTTAATCCAAAAAGAGAGAGAGGTAGAAGTTGCTTTTTGACCTCTCCTTTTACCTGAATAAACAACAAACAAGGAAGATGTTTGTCTAAAATCCTTTGTAGCATCTAAATAGAATTTTAGAGCGCGAACAACATCCAAATTGTGCAACAAACGTTCCTTCTTTGAAACTGGTTTTGGACACAGAGAAGGTACGATAATCTCCTGGTTAATGTTTTTGTTAGAAACAACTTTTGGAAGAAAACCAGGTTTAGTACGTAAAACCACCTTATCTGCATGGAACGCCAGATAAGGAGGAGAACACTGCAGAGCAGATAATTCTGAGACTCTTCTAGCAGAAGAAATCGCAACTAAAAACAAAACTTTCCAAGATAATAACTTAATATCAACGGAATGTAAGGGTTCAAACGGAACCCCCTGAAGAACTGAAAGAACTAAATTGAGACTCCAAGGAGGAGTCAAAGGTTTGTAAACAGGCTTGATTCTAACCAGAGCCTGAACAAAGGCTTGAACATCTGGCACAGCTGCCAGCTTTTTGTGAAGTAATACCGACAAGGCAGAAATCTGCCCCTTCAGGGAACTTGCAGATAATCCTTTTTCCAATCCTTCTTGAAGGAAGGATAGAATCCTAGGAATCTTAACCTTGTCCCAAGGGAATCCTTTAGATTCACACCAACAGATATATTTTTTCCAAATTTTGTGGTAAATCTTTCTAGTCACAGGCTTTCTGGCCTGAACAAGAGTATCGATAACAGAATCTGAGAATCCTCGCTTCGATAAAATCAAGCGTTCAATCTCCAAGCAGTCAGCTGGAGTGAAACCAGATTCGGATGTTCGAACGGACCCTGAACAAGAAGGTCTCGTCTCAAAGGTAGCTTCCAAGGTGGAGCCGATGACATATTCACCAGATCTGCATACCAAGTCCTGCGTGGCCACGCAGGAGCTATCAAGATCACCGACGCCCTCTCCTGCTTGATCCTGGCTATCAGCCTGGGGATGAGAGGAAATGGCGGGAACACATAAGCTAGTTTGAAGGTCCAAGGTGCTACTAGTGCATCCACTAGAGCCGCCTTGGGATCCCTGGATCTGGCCCCGTAGCAAGGAACTTTGAAGTTCTGACGAGAGGCCATCAGATCCATGTCTGGAATGCCCCACAGGTGAGTGACTTGGGCAAAGATTTCCGGATGGAGTTCCCACTCCCCCGGATGCAATGTCTGCCGACTCAGAAAATCCGCTTCCCAATTTTCCACTCCTGGGATGTGGATAGCAGACAGGTGGCAGGAGTGAGACTCCGCCCAAAGAATAATTTTGGTTACTTCTTCCATCGCTAGGGAACTCCTTGTTCCCCCCTGATGGTTGATGTACGCAACAGTCGTCATGTTGTCTGATTGAAACCGTATGAACCTGGTCCTCGCAAGCTGGGGCCAGGCCTGGAGAGCATTGAATATCGCTCTCAGTTCCAGAATATTTATCGGTAGAAGAGATTCTTCCCGAGACCAAAGACCCTGAGCTTTCAGGGATCCCCAGACCGCGCCCCAGCCTATCAGACTGGCGTCGGTCGTGACAATGACCCACTCTGGTCTGTGGAACATCATCCCTTGAGACAGATTGTCCAGGGACAGCCACCAACGGAGTGAGTCTCTGGTCCTCTGATTTACTTGTATCTTCAGAGACAAGTCTGTATAGTCCCCATTCCACTGACTGAGCATGCACAGTTGTAATGGTCTTAGATGAATGCGCGCAAAAGGAACTATGTCCATCGCCGCCACCATCAACCCGATCACTTCCATGCACTGAGCTATGGAAGGAAGAGGAACGGAATGAAGTATCCGACAAGAGTCCAGAAGCTTTGTTTTTCTGGCCTCTGTTAGAAAGATCCTCATTTCTAAGGAGTCTATAATTGTTCCCAAGAAGGGAACCCTTGTTGACGGGGATAGAGAACTCTTTTCCACGTTCACTTTCCAGCCGTGAGATCTGAGAAAGGCCAGGACAATGTCCGTGTGAGCCTTTGCTTGAGGAAGGGACGACGCTTGAATCAGAATGTCGTCCAGGTAAGGTACTACTGCAATGCCCCTTGGTCTTAGCACCGCTAGAAGGGACCCTAGTACCTTTGTGAAAATCCTTGGAGCAGTGGCTAATCCGAAAGGAAGCGCCACGAACTGGTAATGTTTGTCCAGGAATGCAAACCTTAGGAACCGATGATGTTCCTTGTGGATAGGAATATGTAGATACGCATCCTTTAAATCCACCGTGGTCATGAATTGACCTTCCTGGATGGAAGGAAGGATAGTTCGAATGGTTTCCATCTTGAACGATGGGACCTTGAGAAATTTGTTTAAGATCTTGAGATCTAGGATTGGTCTGAACGTTCCCTCTTTTTTGGGAACTATGAACAGATTGGAGTAGAACCCCATCCCTTGTTCTCTTAATGGAACAGGATGAATCACTCCCATTTTTAACAGGTCTTCTACACAATGTAAGAACGCCTGTCTTTTTATGTGGTCTGAAGACAACTGCGACCTGTGGAACCTCCCCCTTGGGGGAAGTCCCTTGAATTCCAGAAGATAACCCTGGGAGACTATTTCTAGCGCCCAAGGATCCAGAACATCTCTTGCCCAAGCCTGAGCGAAGAGAGAGAGTCTGCCCCCCACCAGATCCGGTCCCGGATCGGGGGCCAATATTTCACGCTGTCTTGGTAGCAGTGGCAGGTTTCTTGGCCTGCTTTCCCTTGTTCCAGCCTTGCATTGGTCTCCAAGCTGGCTTGGCCTGAGAAGTATTACCCTCTTGCTTAGAGGACGTAGCACCTTGGGCTGGTCCGTTTTTACGAAAGGGACGAAAATTAGGTCTATTTTTTGCCTTGAAAGGCCGATCCTGAGGAAGGGCGTGGCCCTTACCCCCAGTGATATCAGAGATAATCTCTTTCAAGTCAGGACCGAACAGCGTTTTCCCCTTGAAAGGAATGTTTAGTAGCTTGTTCTTGGAAGACGCATCAGCCGACCAAGATTTCAACCAAAGCGCTCTGCGCGCCACAATAGCAAACCCAGAGTTCTTAGCCGCTAACTTAGCCAATTGCAAAGAGGCGTCTAGAGTGAAAGAATTAGCCAATTTGAGAGCATTGATTCTGTCCATAATCTCCTCATAAGGAGGAGAGTCACTATCGAGCACCTTAAGCAGTTCATCAAACCAGAAATATGCGGCTGTAGTGACAGGGACAATGCATGAAATGGGTTGTAGAAGGTAACCCTGCTGAACAAACATCTTTTTAAGCAAACCTTCTAATTTTTTATCCATAGGATCTTTGAAAGCACAACTATCCTCTATGGGAATAGTGGTGCGTTTGTTTAAAGTAGAAACCGCTCCCTCGACCTTGGGGACTGACTGCCATAAGTCCTTTCTGGGGTCGACCATAGGAAACAATTTTTTAAATATGGGGGGAGGGACGAAAGGAATACCGGGCCTTTCCCATTCTTTATTAACAATGTCCGCCACCCGCTTGGGTATAGGAAAAGCTTCTGGGAGCCCCGGCACCTCTAGGAACTTGTCCATTTTACATAGTTTCTCTGGGATGACTAAATTTTCACAATCATCCAGAGTGGATAATACCTCCTTAAGCAAAATGCGGAGATGTTCCAATTTAAATTTAAATGTAATCACATCAGATTCAGCCTGCTGAGAAATGTTCCCTAAATCAGTAATTTCTCCCTCAGACAAAACCTCCCTGGCCCCCTCAGATTGGGTTAGGGGCCCTTCAGAGATATTAATATCAGCGTCGTCATGCTCTTCAGTAACTAAAACAGAGCAGCCACGCTTACGCTGACAAGGGTTCATTTTGGCTAAAATGTTTTTGACAGAATTATCCATTACAGCCGTTAATTGTTGCATAGTAAGGAGTATTGGCGCGCTAGATGTACTAGGGGCCTCCTGAGTGGGCAAGACTCGTGTAGACGAAGGAGGGAATGATGCAGTACCATGCTTACTCCCCTCACTTGAGGAATCATCTTGGGCATCATTGTCATTATCACATAAATCACATTTATTTAAATGAATAGGAATTCTGGCTTCCCCACATTCAGAACACAGTCTATCTGGTAGTTCAGACATGTTAAACAGGCATAAACTTGATCAGAAAGTACAAAAAACGTTTTAAAATAAAACCGTTACTGTCACTTTAAATTTTAAACTGAACACACTTTATTACTGCAATTGCGAAAAAACATGAAGGAATTGTTCAAAATTCACCAAATTTTCACCACAGCGTCTTAAAGCCTTGAAAATATTGCACACCAATTTTGGAAGCTTTAACCCTTAAAATAACGGAACCGGAGCCGTTTTAAGCTTTAAACCCCTTTACAGTCCCTGGTATCTGCTTTGCTGAGACCCAACCAAACCCAAAGGGGAATACGATACCAAATGACGCCTTCAGAAGTCTTTTATAAGTATCAGAGCTCCTCTCACATGCGACTGCATGCCATGCCTCTCAAAAACAAGTGCGCAACACCGGCGCGAAAATGAGACTCTGCCTATGCTTTGGGAAAGCCCCTAAAGAATAAGGTGTCTAAAACAGTGCCTGCCGATATTATTAAATCAAAATACCCAGAATAAATGATTCCTCAAGGCTAAATAAGTGTTAATATCAATCGATTTAGCCCAAAAAAAGTCTACAGTTTAAATAAGCCCTTGTGAAGCCCTTATTTACAATCGTAATAAACATGGCTTACCGGATCCCATAGGGAAAATGACAGCTTCCAGCATTACATCGTCTTGTTAGAATGTGTCATACCTCAAGCAGCAAGGGACTGCAAACTGTTCCCCCAACTGAAGTTAATTGCTCTCAACAGTCCTGTGTGGAACAGCCATGGATTTTAGTTACGGTTGCTAAAATCATTTTCCTCATACAAACAGAATTCTTCATCTCTTTTCTGTTTCTGAGTAAATAGTACGTACCAGCACTATTTGAAAATAACAAACTCTTGATTGAATAATGAAAAACTACAGTTAAACACTAAAAAACTCTAAGCCATCTCCGTGGAGATGTTGCCTGTACAACGGCAAAGAGAATGACTGGGGTAGGCGGAGCCTAGGAGGGATCATGTGACCAGCTTTGCTGGGCTCTTTGCCATTTCCTGTTGGGGAAGAGAATATCCCACAAGTAAGGATGACGCCGTGGACCGGACACACCTATGTTGGAGAAATTATGTTTTCTTTCATGTAATTAGCAAGAGTCCATGAGCTAGTGACGTATGGGATAATGACTACCCAAGATGTGGATCTTCCACGCAAGAGTCACTAGAGAGGGAGGGATAAAAATAAAGACAGCCAATTCCGCTGAAAATAATCCACACCCAAAATAAAGTTTAAATCTCATAATGAAAAGAAACTGAAATTATAAGCAGAAGATTCAAACTGAAACCACTGCCTAAAGTACTTTTCTACCAAAAACTGCTTCAGAAGAAGAAAACACATCAAAATGGTAGAATTTAGTAAAAGTATGCAAAGAAGACCAAGTTGCTGCTTTGCAAATCTGATCAACAGAAGCTTCATTCCTAAAAGCCCAGGAAGTAGAAACTGACCTAGTAGAATGAGCTGTAATCCTTTGAGGCGGAGTTTTACCCGACTCGACATAAGCATGATGAATTAAAGATTTCAACCAAGATGCCAAAGAAATGGCAGAGGCCTTCTGACCTTTCCTAGAACCGGAAAAGATAACAAAAAGACTAGAAGTCTTTCGGAAATTCTTAGTAGCTTCAACATAATATTTCAAAGCTCTAACTACATCCAAAGAATGCAATGATTTCTCCTTAGAATTCTTAGGATTAGGACATAATGAAGGAACCACAATTTCTCTACCAATGTTAGAATTCACAACCTTAGGTAAAAATTGAAAAGAAGTTCGCAACACCGCCTTATCCTGATGAAAAATCAGAAAAGGAGACTCACAAGAAAGAGCAGATAATTCAGAAACTCTTCTAGCAGAAGAGATGGCCAAAAGAAACAAAACTTTCCAAGAAAGTAATTTAATGTCCAATGAATGCATAGGTTCAAATGGAGGAGCTTGAAGAGCCCCCAGAACCAAATTCAAACTCCAAGGAGGAGAAATTGACTTAATGACAGGTTTTATACGAACCAAAGCTTGTACAAAACAATGAACATCAGGAAGATTAGCAATCTTTCTGTGAAAAAGAACAGAAAGAGCAGAGATTTGTCCTTTCAAGGAACTTGCAGACAAACCTTTATCCAAACCAACCTGAAGAAACTGTAAAATTCTTGGAATTCTAAAAGAATGCCAGGAAAAATGATGAGAAAGACACCAAGAAATGTAAGTCTTCCAGACTCTATAATATATCTTCCTAGATAGATTTACGAGCCTGTAACGTAGTATTAATCACAGAGTCAGAGAAACCTCTTTGACTAAGAATCAAGCGTTCAATCTCCATACCTTTAAATTTAAGGATTTGAGATCCTGATGGAAAAAAGGACCTTGCGACAGAAGGTCTGGTCTTAACGGAAGAGTCCACGGTTGGCAAGAGGCCATCCGGACAAGATCCGCATACCAAAACCTGTGAGGCCATGCTGGAGCCACCAGCAGAACAAACGAGCATTCCTTCAGAATCTTGGAGATTACTCTTGGAAGAAGAACTAGAGGCGGAAAGATATAGGCAGGATGATACTTCCAAGGAAGTGACAATGCATCCACTGCTTCCGCTTGAGGATCCCTGGATCTGGACAGATACCTGGGAAGTTTCTTGTTTAGATGAGAAGCCATCAGATCTATTTCTGGAAGTCCCCACATTTGAACAATCTGAAGAAATACCTCTGGGTGAAGAGACCATTCGCCCGGATGTAACGTTTGGCGGCTGAGATAATCCGCTTCCCAATTGTCTATACCTGGGATATGAACCGCAGAAATTAGACAGGAGCTGGATTCCGCCCAAACCATAATTCGAGATACTTCTTTCATAGCCAGAGGACTGCGAGTCCCTCCTTGATGATTGATATATGCCACAGTTGTGACATTGTCTGTCTGAAAACAAATGAACGATTTTCTCTTTAGAAGAGGCCATGACTGGAGAGCTCTGAAAATTGCACGGAGTTCCAAAAACATAATTTATGTAAGAACTTACCTGATAAATTCATTTCTTTCATATTAGCAAGAGTCCATGAGCTAGTGACGTATGGGATATACATTCCTACCAGGAGGGGCAAAGTTTCCCAAACCTCAAAATGCCTATAAATACACCCCTCACCACACCCACAATTCAGTTTAACGAATAGCCAAGAAGTGGGGTGATAAAAAAGTGCGAAAGCATATAAAATAAGGAATTGGAATAATTGTGCTTTATACAAAATCATAACCACCACAAAAAAAGGGG
>NW_026512119.1:0-23853 GCF_027579735.1 Bombina bombina
TGCCAGAAGAGTTTCTGAATTATCTGCTCTTTCTTGTGAGTCTCCTTTTCTGATTTTTCATCAGGATAAGGCGGTGTTGCGAACTTCTTTTAAAATTTTTACCTAAGGTTGTGAATTCCAACAACATTAGTAGAGAAATTGTGGTTCCTTCATTATGTCCTAATCCTAAGAATTCTAAGGAGAAATCATTGCATTCTTTGGATGTAGTTAGAGCTTTGAAATATTATGTTGAAGCTACTAAGAATTTCCGAAAGACTTCTAGTCAATTTGTTATCTTTTCCGGTTCTAGGAAAGGTCAGAAGGCCTCTGCCATTTCTTTGGCATCTTGGTTGAAATCTTTAATTCATCATGCTTATGTTGAGTCGGTTAAAACTCTGCCTCAAAGGATTACAGCTCATTCTACTAGGTCAGTTTCTACTTCCTGGGCGTTTAGGAATGAAGCTTCGGTTGATCAGATTTGCAAAGCAGCAACTTGGTCTTCTTTGCATACTTTTACTAAATTCTACCATTTTGATGTGTTTTCTTCTTCCGAAGCAGTTTTTGGTAGACAAGTACTTCAGGCAGCTGTTTCAGTTTGATTCTTCTGCTTATAATTTCAGTTTTTTTCATTATAAGATTTAAACTTTATTTTGGGTGTGGATTATTTTCTGCGGAATTGGCTGTCTTTATTTTATCCCTCCCTCTCTAGTGACTCTTGCGTGGAAGATCCACATCTTGGGTAGTCATTATCCCATACGTCACTAGCTCATGGACTCTTGCTAATTACATGAAAGAAAACATAATTTATGTAAGAACTTACCTGATATATTCATTTCTTCCATATTAGCAAGAGTCCATGAGCCCCACCCTTTTTTTGTGGTGGTTATGATTTTTTTGTATAAAGCACAATTATTCCAATTCCTTATTTTTTATGTTTTCACACTTTTTTCTTATCACCCCACTTCTTGGCTATGCGTTAAACTGATTTGTGGGTGTGGTGAGGGGTGTATTTATAGGCATTTTGAGGTTTGGGAAACTTTGCCCCTCCTGGTAGGAATGTATATCCCATACGTCACTAGCTCATGGACTCTTGCTAATATGAAAGAAATGAATTTATCAGGTAAGTTCTTACATAAATTATGTTTTTTGGGAGAAAGGTTTTGCAAGCCGTGGTGCCTTCCGTTTAGTTAACCTGATTGGCTCCCTCCCTTCATCCTTGTCCTAAAGCTTTGGTATTGGTTCCCACAAGTTATGGATGACGCCGTGGACCGGACACACCAATGTTGGAGAAAACAGAATTTATGCTTACCTGATAAATTACTTTCTCCAACGGTGTGTCCGGTCCACGGCCCGCCCTGGTTTTTTAATCAGGTTTGATGAATTTCTTTCTTTAACTACAGTCACCACGGCACCCTATAGTTTCTCCTGTTTTTTCTCCTGTCCGTCGGTCGAATGACTGGGGTGGGCGGAGCCTAGGAGGGACTATATGGACAGCTTTTGCTGTGCTCTTTGCCATTTCCTGTTGGGGAAGTGAATATTCCCACAAGTTATGGATGACGCCGTGGACCGGACACACCGTTGGAGAAAGTAATTTATCAGGTAAGCATAAATTCTGTTTTATTTTGATTCCTCAGAAACAGTTCAGAAAATCTTAAGCAGGTGTTAAGTGTCCCTTTAATAATATTTAACTAATGTTTGCGAGGCGGGAGTGCGGTGGTTTAGGGGTTAATATGTTTATTATAGTGGCGGCGACGTTGGGGGTGGCAGATTAGGGGTTAATAAATGTAGGTAGGTCGCGGCAACATTTTGGGGCGGCAGATTAGGGGTTAATAAATATGTAGGTGTTGGCAATGTTGGGGGCAGCAGATTAGGGGTTCATAAATATAATGTAGGTGGCGGCGGTGTCCGGAGCGGCAGATTAGGGGTTAAAATTTTTATTTTAGTGTTTGCGATGCGGGAGGGCCTCGGTTTAGGGGTTAATAGGTAGTTTATTGGTGTTAGTGTACTTTTTAACACTTTAGTTATGAGTTTTATGTTACGGCGTTGTACCATAAAACTCTTAACTACTGACTTTTAAATGCGTTAGGACTCTTGACGGGGTAGGGTGTACCGCTCACTTTTTGGCCTCCCAGGACAGACTCGTAATACCGGTGCTATGGAAGTCCCATAGAAAAAAGACTTTACAAAGTTTACATAAGTAGTTTTGCGGTAAGGCCAAGAAAGTGTTTGGTGACCCTAAACCTGCAAGACTCGTAATAGCAGCGGTAGGGAAAAAGCAGCATTAGGACCTGTTAACGCTGCTTTTTCAGCCTAACGCAAAACTCGTAATCTAGCCGTTTTTTTTTTTTTACTGTAGCAAGCTTACTTAAGAATGACTCCATAACCTTTAACCTTGTGTGATGTTTTAGAAGCAACCACCTGTTTTAGGAATGCGCGCTAATTCCCAACACAAATAGCCTAACTCTTTAACCCTTTAATGACCACAGCACTTTTCCATTTTCTGTCCATTTGGGACCAAGGCTATTTTTACATTTTTGTGGTCTTTGTGTTTAGCTGTAATTTTCCTCTTACTCATTTACTGTACCCACACATATTATATACCGTTTTTCTCGACATTAAATGGACTTTCCAAAGATACCATTATTTTCATCATATCTTATAATTTACTATAAAAAAAATTATAAAATATGAGAAAAAAATGGAAAAAAACACACTTTTTCTAACTTTGACCCCCAAAATCTGTTACACATCTACAACCACCAAAAAACACCCATGCTAAATAGTTTCTAAATTTTGTCCTGAGTTTAGAAATACTTAATGTTTACATGTTGTTTCCTTTTTTTGCAAGTTATAGGGCAATAAATACAAGTAGCACTTTGCTATTTCCAAACCATTTTTTTTCTCAAGATTAGCGCTAGTTATATTAGAACACTAATATCTTTCAGGAATCCCTGAATATCCATTGACATGTATATATTTTTTTTTTAGAAGACATCCCAAAGTATTGATCTAGGCCAATTTTGGTATATTTCATGCCACCATTTCACCGCCAAATGCGATCAAATACAAAAAATCGTTCACTTTTTCACAAATTTTTTCACAAACACTTGGTTTCTCACTGAAATTATTTACAAACAGCTTGTGCAATTATGGCATAAATGATTGTAAATTTTTCTTTGGGATCCCCTTTGTTCAGAAATAGCAGACATATATGGCTTTGGCATTGCATTTTGTTAATTAGAAGGCTGCTAAATGCCCTGTGCACCACACGTGTATTATGCCCAGCAGTAAAGGGGTTAATTAGGGAGCATTTAGGGAGCTTTTTGGGGTAATTTTAGCTTTAGTGTAGTAGACAACCCCAAGTAATGATCTAGGCCCATTTTGGTATATTTCATGCCACCATTTCACCGCCAATTGCGATCAAATAAAAAAAAAAAGTTACATTTTTCACAATGTTAGGTTTCTCACTGAAATCATTTACAAACAGCTTGTGCAATTATGGCACAAATTGTTGTAAATGCTTCTCTGAGATCCCCTTTGTTCAGAAATAGCAGACATATGGCGGGGACAATTGTGGGGCGGGGCAGTGAAGAGAGCTGTTTGGGAGGGATCATGGGGTCTAATGTTTCAGGTGGGAGGCTGAGCTCTACACTAAAGCTAAAATTAACACAGCAAGCTCCCTAATTAACCCCTTCACTGCTAGCCATAATACACGTGTGATGCGCAGCGGTATTTAGCGGCCTTCTAAGTACCAAAAAGCAACGCCAAAGTCATTTGGCGTTGCTTTTTGGTACTTAGAAGGCCGCTAAATACCGCTGCGCATCACACGTGTATTATGGCTAGCAGTGAAGGGGTTAATTAGGGAGCTTGCTGTGTTAATTTTAGCTTTAGTGTAGAGCTCAGCCTCCCACCTGAAACATTAGACCCCCTGATCCCTCCCAAACAGCTCTCTTCACTGCCCCGCCCCACAATTGTCCCCGCCATCTTAAGTACTGGCAGCAACTCTGCCAGTACTAAAATAAAGGATATATTTAGGCTTTTTGGGGGGGTTTTAAGCATATTTACTTATGCTGCTGTGTAGGAGCCCCCCTTAGCCCCCAACCTGACTGATCACCCACCAAACAGCTCTCTTACCCTCCCCCTCTGCCTTAATGGCCGCCATCTTGGGTACTGGCAGCTGTCTGACAGTACCCAGTTTAGAATAAAAGTTGCTTTTTTATTTTCTCCCCCCCCCCCCACCAAAAAACAACCCCCCACCTCCTCCTAGATACCTTTGATTGTTTGTTTGTTTTTTTAAATGAAAGACTTTTTTCTGACACTTTTAGCAGTCTTTTCTGTAGTGTAGCGGTTCCCGCCCGCCGCCCCCCGTTCACGCGCGCGCGCCCCCATCGGCCCCGCCCCCCTCTACATTACCCGGCCCATCGATGGTCACCCACCCGCCTCCCAAGTCGGCTCCCACCCGCCTCCCAAGTCGGCTCCCACCCACCAACGATACCGGCCATCGATGTCCGGTGCAGAGAGGGCCACAGAGTGGCTCTCTCTGCCTCGGATGGCCATGTAGAGTTATTGCAGGATACCTCCATATCGAGGCATCACAGCAATAACCGGAAAGCAGCTGGAAGTGAGCAGGATCGCTTCCAGCTGCTTTCCACACCGAGGACGTGCAGGGTACGTCCTCAGGCGTTAACTGCCTTTTTTTTGAGGACGTACCCTGCACGTCCTCGGTCGTTAAGAGGTTAACAAAAAACTTAAATTACTGTTGAACACACATATTTGCAGGGTCGATAATGTTGAAATTATATGTTCTAATGCATCAGAGCATGTAAATTTTTTTACTGTAATGGCCTTTTAATGCATGCCTTTAATATCTATACTTTTAATCCATATTTATGAAAAACCGTAAAGGGACATTAATACACTACATACATCACAGTGATGGTGGTGCCAAGCTGAAATCTAGATTTTGTTGCATTCCAGTGCTGTTTTCACACAAAATAGAGGTTCCCATTATTAAAAGGAGATGCATGAAATGTATGTCCCTATCTGAGCTTTATTTTCTTTTATGCAAAATATGGTGTTTTCTACCGTTTTATCTTTTTAATTGCTTTCAAACACCCTTACTAGTCATTCATTTTTATTTTTTTTTAAGGCCTCTCCTGCTTTCGACTTTTGATAGAGGAATCTGAAATAAAAAAATTCCCTGATAATGATCTTTTGCGTCACCTGAGACAGATCACTCAGGATGCAGAAAAGTACAGTGCGCTGGCTCTGCAGCTTCTAAATGGAAAACGCCATACCAGGTAAGGAAAATAGGACGGAATAACTGGATTTATAGAGAATCCTACAGTAAACAGAAAGTATAGTATATATCTAACATATCTTCAAGTGTATTTGTTTTTTTTTTGATTGTCCTATACCTTTGGTTTTGCCATTCTAGATTTCGGTCTGGAGGTGGAAAGACTGCAAATCAACTTTCTGTTGCTGAGCTGGGTTCCTTTGTGAAGCAGCTTTGCTCTCTACCTTGTCTCATCAGCCACACACCACAGCTCAAGGTATATTGAATATCTAAAAATTGTCAAATGTACCCTGACTAGACGATTTATTTTACTTCTTTGTTTTTATTCTGCTTTCCTTTCTACTGGCACTCTACTTTCCCAACTTTAAGCAGCTCTACCAGATTTTTAGTCAGTATTATTCTACTTTCTTTAGTAAAATAATGATGGTCCACAGTCCTCCATAACATATGGGATATATTTTTTACATATAGGTGATGAGAGTCCACGATCCGTTACATATTGGATATACATTCCTACCAGGAGGAGGCAAAGTTTCCTAATCCCCAAAAATCATAATGGTTAAAGCATTATAATGTGCTTGATTTCTAAAGTGAAAGGGGCTTTCAGGGCATTTTGAAGCCTAGTTCCCCTCAGAGTATGATGCTTCTCAGAGAGATGTATTTGCAGTATTGGCTTGTGATACAATGGTTTCTCCTCATGGTAAATCCTTCATGGGCTCTCTGTAAATTCAGTTGCAGAAACTTGTCGTCTCCCTCCCTTTACAGATCAGCGTTATACTCCTATTTCCATTACATCTGCCGATATGTTTCAGTACTGGTTTGGCTGTTTGCTGCTTGACTGATAGTGGATGAGTGTCTATGGGTAAGTATGTTTCTTTCATGTAATTAGCAAGAGTCCATGAGCTAGTGACGTATGGGATATACATTCCTACCAGGAGGGGCAAAGTTTCCCAAACCTCAAAATGCCTATAAATACACCCCTCACCACACCCACAAATCAGTTTTACAAACTTTGCCTCCTATGGAGGTGGTGAAGTAAGTTTGTGCTAGATTCTACGCTGATATGCGCTCCGCAGCAGGTTGGAGCCCGGTTTTCCTCTCAGCGTGCAGTGAATGTCAGAGGGATGTGAGGAGAGTATTGCCTATTTGAATGCAATGATCTCCTTCTACGGGGTCTATTTCATAGGTTCTCTGTTATCGGTCGTAGAGATTCATCTCTTACCTCCCTTTTCAGATCGACGATATACTCTTATATATACCATTACCTCTGCTGATTTTCGTTTCAGTACTGGTTTGGCTTTCTACAACATGTAGACGAGTGTCCTGGGGTAAGTAAGTCTTATTTTCTGTGACACTCTAAGCTATGGTTGGGCGCTTTTTTATAAAGTTCTAAATATATGTATTCAAACATTTATTTGCCTTGACTCAGGATGTTCAACATTCCTTATTTTCAGACAGTCAGTTTCATATTTGGGATAATGCATTTGAATCAATCATTTTTTCTTACCTTAAAAAATTTGACTTTTTCCCTGTGGGCTGTTAGGCTCGCGGGGCTGAAAATGCTTCATTTCTTCTGTTATGTGTGATCAGTCCACGGGTCATCATTACTTCTGGGATATAACTCCTCCCCAACAGGAAATGCAAGAGGATTCACCCAGCAGAGCTGCATATAGCTCCTCCCCTCTACGTCAGTCCCAGTCATTCTCTTGCACCCAACGACTAGATAGGATGTGTGAGAGGACTATGGTGATTATACTTAGTTTTTATGACTTCAATCAAAAGTTTGTTATTTTACAATAGCACCGGAGCGTGTTATTACTTCTCTGGCAGAGTTTGAGGAAGAATTTGCCAGAGTTTTTTACTATGATTTTAACCGGAGTAGTTAAGATCATATTGCTGTTCTCGGCCATCTGAGGGAGGTAAAAGCTTCAGATCAGGGGACAGCGGGCAGATGAATCTGCATTGAGGTATGTAGCAGTTTTTATTTTCTGAATGGAATTGATGAGAAAATCCTGCCATACCGTTATAATGACATGTATGTATACACTTCAGTATTCTGGGGATGGTATTTCACCGGAACTACTCTATTAAAAGTCACTAATCCTTTATTAAGTATTTATCATGTTAAACGTTTTTGCTGGAATGTAGAATCGTTTACATTGCTGAGGTACTGAGTGAATAAATATTTGGGCATTATTTTCCACTTGGCAGTTTGTTTGCTTTTAATTGTGACAGTTTCGTTTCTCTTCACTGCTGTGTGTGAGAGGGAGGGGCCGTTTTTGGCGCTCTTTGCTACGCATCAAAAATTTCCAGTCAGCTACTCTTATATTTCCTGCATGATCCGGTTCATCTCTGACAGATCTCAGGGGTCTTCAAACTTCTTTGGTAGATTCTCTCAGCAGAGCTGTGAGAATTTTATATTGACTGTGAATAAAAACGTTGCTCTGTAATTTTTATGTAAAATTTAATTATTGTTATTTTACTAATGGGAACAAACCTTTGCTAAAAGTTGTGTTGTTTTAAAGTTTGATGCTATAACTGTTTTTCAGTTCATTATTTCAACTGTCATTTAATCGTTTAGTACCTCTTTGAGGCACAGTACGTTTTTGCTAAAAAAGATTATAACCAAGTTGCAAATTTATTGCTAGTGTGTTAAACATGTCTGACTCAGAGGAAGATATCTGTGTCATTTGTTCCAATGCCAAGGTGGAGCCCAATAGAAATTTATGTACTAACTGTATTGATGCTACTTTAAATAAAAGTCAATCTGTACAATGTGAACAAATTTCACCAAACAGCGAGGGGAGAGTTATGCCGACTAACTCGCCTCACGCGGCAGTACCTGCATCTCCCGCCCGGGAGGTGCGTGATATTATGGCGCCTAGTACATCTGGGCGGCCATTACAGTTAACATTACAAGATATGGCTTCTGTTATGACTGAAGTTTTGTCTAAATTACCAGAACTAAGAGGCAAGCGTGATCACTCTGGGGTGAGAACAGAGTGCGCTGACAATACTAGGGCCATGTCTGATACTGCGTCACAGCTTGCAGAGCATGAGGACGGAGAGCTTCATTCTGTGGGTGACGGTTCTGATCCAAACAGATTGGATTCAGATATTTCAAATTTTAAATTTAAATTGGAGAACCTCCGTGTATTACTAGGGGAGGTCTTAGCAGCTCTCAATGATTGTAACACCGTTGCAATACCAGAGAAACTGTGTAGGTTGGATAAATACTTTGCGGTACCGGCGAGTACTGACGTTTTTCCTATACCTAAGAGACTAACTGAAATTGTTACTAAGGAGTGGGATAGACCCGGTGTGCCGTTCTCACCCCCTCCAATATTTAGAAAGATGTTTCCAATAGACGCCACCACTCGGGACTTATGGCAAACGGTCCCTAAGGTGGAGGGAGCAGTTTCTACTTTAGCTAAGCGTACCACTATCCCGGTGGAGGATAGCTGTGCTTTTTCAGATCCAATGGATAAAAAATTAGAGGGTTACCTTAAGAAAATGTTTGTTCAACAAGGTTTTATATTGCAACCCCTTGCATGTATCGCGCCGATTACGGCTGCGGCAGCATTTTGGATTGAGTCTCTGGAAGAGAACCTTAGTTCATCTACGCTAGACGACATTACGGACAGGCTTAGAATCCTTAAACTAGCTAATTCATTCATTTCGGAGGCCGTAGTACATTTAACCAAACTTACGGCTAAGAACTCAGGATTCGCCATACAGGCACGTAGGGCGCTGTGGCTAAAATCCTGGTCAGCTGATGTTACTTCTAAGTCCAAATTACTTAATATACCTTTCAAGGGGCAGTCTTTATTTGGGCCCGGGTTGAAAGAAATTATCGCTGACATTACAGGAGGTAAGGGCCACGCCCTACCTCAAGACAAAGCCAAAGCTAAGGCTAGACAGTCTAATTTTCGTCCCTTTCGGAATTTCAAAACAGGAGCAGCATCAACCTCCACTGCACCAAAACAGGAAGGAGCTGTTGCTCGTTACAGGCAAGGCTGGAAGCCTAACCAGTCCTGGAACAAGAGCAAGCAGGCCAGGAAACCTGCTGCTGCCCCAAAGACAGCATGAACCGAAAGCCCCCGATCCGGGACCGGATCTAGTGGGGGGCAGACTTTCTCTCTTCGCCCAGGCCTGGGCAAGAGATGTTCAGGATCCCTGGGCACTAGAGATCATATCTCAGGGATACCTTCTAGACTTCAAATTATCTCCCCCAAGAGGGAGATTTCATCTGTCAAGGTTGTCAACAAACCAGATAAAGAAAGAAGCGTTTCTACGCTGTGTACAAGATCTGTTATTATGGGAGTGATCCATCCGGTTCCGCGGTCGGAACAAGGACAAGGGTTCTACTCAAACCTGTTTGTGGTTCCCAAAAAAGAGGGAACTTTCAGGCCAATCTTAGATTTAAAGATTCTAAACAAATTCCTAAGAGTTCCATCGTTCAAAATGGAAACTATTCGGACAATCTTACCCATGATCCAAAAGGGTCAGTACATGACCACAGTGGATTTAAAAGATGCTTACCTTCACATACCGATCCACAAAGATCATCACCGGTATCTAAGGTTTGCCTTCTTAGACAGGCACTACCAGTTTGTAGCTCTTCCATTCGGATTGGCTACGGCTCCAAGAATCTTCACAAAGGTTCTGGGTGCCCTTCTGGCGGTACTAAGACCGCGAGGGATTTCGGTAGCTCCGTACCTAGACGACATTCTAATACAAGCTTCAAGCTTTCAAACTGCCAAGTCTCATACAGAGCTAGTTCTGGCATTTCTAAGGTCGCATGGATGGAAAGTGAACGAAAAGAAGAGTTCTCTTTTTCCTCTCACAAGAGTTCCATTCTTGGGGACTCTTATAGATTCTGTAGAAATGAAGATTTACCTGACAGAAGACAGGTTAACAAAGCTTCAAGATGCATGCCGTGTCCTTCATTCCATTCAACACCCGTCAGTAGCTCAATGCATGGAGGTGATCGGCTTAATGGTAGCGGCAATGGACATAGTACCTTTTGCACGCCTACACCTCAGACCGCTGCAATTGTGCATGCTAAGTCAGTGGAATGGGGATTACTCAGATTTGTCCCCTACTCTGAATCTGAATCAAGAGACCAGAAATTCTCTTCTATGGTGGCTTTATCGGCCACACCTGTCCAGGGGGATGCCATTCAGCAGGCCAGACTGGACAATTGTAACAACAGACGCCAGCCTACTAGGTTGGGGCGCTGTCTGGAATTCTCTGAAGGCTCAGGGACTATGGAATCAGGAGGAGAGTCTCCTTCCAATAAACATTCTGGAATTGAGAGCAGTTCTCAATGCCCTTCTGGCTTGGCCCCAATTAACAACTCGGGGGTTCATCAGGTTTCAGTCGGACAACATCACGACTGTAGCTTACATCAACCATCAAGGAGGGACAAGAAGCTCCCTAGCAATGATGGAAGTATCAAAGATAATTCGCTGGGCAGAGTCTCACTCTTGCCACCTGTCAGCAATCCACATCCCGGGAGTGGAGAACTGGGAGGCGGATTTCTTGAGTCGCCAGACTTTTCATCCGGGGGAGTGGGAACTTCATCCGGAGGTCTTTGCCCAAATACTTCGAAGTTGGGGCAAACCAGAGATAGATCTCATGGCGTCTCGCCAGAACGCCAAACTTCCTCGCTACGGGTCCAGATCCAGGGATCCGGGAGCGGTTCTGATAGATGCTTTGACAGCACCTTGGAACTTCGGGATGGCCTATGTGTTTCCACCCTTCCCGCTGCTTCCTCGATTGATTGCCAAAATCAAACAGGAGAGAGCATCAGTGATTCTAATAGCGCCTGCATGGCCACGCAGGACTTGGTATGCAGATCTAGTGGACATGTCATCCTGTCCGCCTTGGTCTCTACCTCTAAGACAGGACCTTCTGATACAGGGTCCGTTCAAACATCAAAATCTAACTTCTCTGAAGCTGACTGCTTGGAAATTGAACGATTGATTTTATCAAAACGTGGTTTTTCTGAGTCGGTTATTGATACCCTGATACAGGCTAGGAAGCCTGTTACCAGAAGGATTTACCATAAAATATGGCGTAAATACCTATACTGGTGCGAATCCAAAGGTTACTCCTGGAGTAAGGTTAGGATCGCTAGGATACTGTCTTTTCTACAAGAAGGTTTAGAAAAGGGTTTATCAGCTAGTTCATTAAAGGGACAGATTTCAGCTCTGTCCATCTTGTTACACAGGCGTCTGTCAGAAAATCCAGACGTCCAGGCTTTTTGTCAGGCTTTAGCTAGGATCAAGCCTGTGTTTAAAGCTGTTGCTCCGCCATGGAGCTTAAATTTAGTTCTTAACGTTTTACAGGGTGTTCCGTTTGAACCCCTTCATTCCATTGATATAAAATTGTTATCTTGGAAAGTTCTGTTTTTAATGGCTATTTCCTCGGCTCGAAGAGTCTCTGAGTTATCAGCCTTACATTGTGATTCTCCTTATCTGATTTTTCACTCAGACAAGGTAGTTCTGCGTACTAAACCTGGGTTCTTACCTAAGGTAGTCACTAACAGGAACATCAATCAAGAGATTGTTGTTCCATCCTTGTGCCCAAATCCTTCTTCTAAGAAGGAACGTCTTCTACACAATCTGGATGTAGTTCGTGCCCTCAAGTTCTACTTGCAGGCAACTAAAGATTTTCGCCAAACTTCTTCCCTGTTTGTCGTTTATTCGGGACAGAGGAGAGGTCAAAAAGCTTCTGCTACCTCTCTCTCTTTTTGGCTTCGTAGCATAATACGTTTAGCCTATGAGACTGCTGGACAGCAGCCTCCTGAAAGAATTACAGCTCATTCCACTAGAGCTGTGGCTTCCACTTGGGCCTTTAAGAATGAGGCCTCTGTTGAACAGATTTGCAAGGCTGCAACTTGGTCTTCGCTTCATACTTTTTCCAAATTTTACAAATTTGACACTTTTGCTTCTTCGGAGGCTATTTTTGGGAGAAAGGTTCTTCAGGCAGTGGTTCCTTCTGTATAATGAGCCTGCCTATCCCTCCCGTCATCCGTGTACTTTTGCTTTGGTATTGGTATCCCAGAAGTAATGATGACCCGTGGACTGATCACACATAACAGAAGAAAACATAATTTATGCTTACCTGATAAATTCCTTTCTTCTGTTGTGTGATCAGTCCACGGCCCGCCCTGTTTTAAGGCAGGTAAATATCTTTTAAATTATACTCCAGTCACCACTTCACCCTTGGTTACTCCTTTCTCGTTGATTCTTGGTCGAATGACTGGGACTGACGTAGAGGGGAGGAGCTATATGCAGCTCTGCTGGGTGAATCCTCTTGCATTTCCTGTTGGGGAGGAGTTATATCCCAGAAGTAATGATGACCCGTGGACTGATCACACAACAGAAGAAAGGAATTTATCAGGTAAGCATAAATTATGTTTTTTATTGCGTCATTCTTGGCGCAGACTTTTTTGGAGCAAAAAATCTTTTCTGTTTCCGGCGTCATACGTGTCGCCAGAAGTTGCGTCATTTTTTTGACGTTCTTTTGCGCCAAAAATGTCGGAGTTCCGGATGTGGCGTCATTTTTGGCGCCAAATAATATTTGGCGCTAAAAAAATATGGGCGTCGCTTTTGTCTCCACATTATTTAAGTCTCATTTTTCATTGCTTCTGGTTGCTAGAAGCTTGTTCTTTGGCATTTTTTCCCATTCCTGAAACTGTCATTTTTGCTTTATATGTTGTTTTTTCTCTTACATATTGCAAGATGTCTCATGTTGCATCTGAGTCAGAAGATACTTCAGGAAAATCGCTGCCTGGTGCTGGAACTACCAAAGCTAAGTGTATCTGCTGTAAACTTTTGGTAGCTGTTCCTCCAGCTGTTGTTTGTATTAAATGTCATGACAAACTTGTTAATGCAGAAAATATTTCCTTTAGTAAATTACCATTACCTGTTGCAGTTCCATCAACATCTAATGTTCAGAGTGTTCCTGATAACATAAGAGATTTTGTTTCTGAATCCATTAAGAAGGCTATGTCTGTTATTCCTCCTTCTAGTAAACATAAAAAGTCTTTTAAAATTTCTCTTTATCCAGATGAATTTTTAAATGAACATCATCATTCTGATTCTAATGATTCTTCTGGTTCAGAGGATTCTGTTTCAGAGGTTGATGCTGATAAATCTTCATATTTATTTAAAATGGAATTTATTCGTTCTTTACTTAAAGAAGTACTAATTGCATTAGTAATTGAGGATTCTGGTCCTCTTGATACTAAATCTAAACGTTTAGACAAGGTCTTTAAATCTCCTGTAGTTATTCCAGAAGTTTTTCCTGTTCCTGGTGCTATTTCTGAAGTAATTTGCAGGGAATGGAATAATTTGGGTAATTCATTTACTCTTTCTAAACGTTTTAAGCAATTATATCCTGTGCCGTCTGACAGATTAGAGTTTTGGGACAAAATCCCTAAAGTTGATGGGGCTATCTCTACCCTTGCTAAACGTACTACTATTCCTACGGCAGATGGTACTTCCGTTAAGGATCCTTTAGATAGGAAAATTGAATCCTTTCTAAGAAAAGCTTATTTGTGTTCAGGTAATCTTCTTAGACCTGCTATATCTTTGGCGGATGCTGCTGCAGCTTCAACTTTTTGGTTGGAAACTTTAGCGCAACAAGTAACAGATCATGATTCTCATAACATTATTATTCTTCTTCAACATGCTAATAATTTTATCTGTGGTGCCATTTTTGATATTATCAGAGTTGATGTCAGGTTTATGTCTCTAGCTATTTTAGCTAGAAGAGCTTTATGGCTTAAAACTTGGAATGCTGATATGTCTTCTAAATCGACTCTACTTTCCCTTTCTTTCCAGGGTAATAAATTATTTGGTTCTCAGTTGAATTCTATTATCTCAACTGTTACTGGTGGGAAAGGAACTTTTTTACCACAGGATAAAAAATCTAAGGGTAAAAACAGGGCTAATAATCGTTTTTGTTCCTTTCGTTTCAACAAAGAACAAAAGCCTGATCCTTCATCCTCAGGAGCAGTTTCAGTTTGGAAACCATCTCCAGTCTGGAATAAATCCAAG
Source organism: Bombina bombina (assembly GCF_027579735.1). Taxonomy (NCBI): domain Eukaryota; kingdom Metazoa; phylum Chordata; class Amphibia; order Anura; family Bombinatoridae; genus Bombina; species Bombina bombina. Next base: position 14,347 of record NW_026512119.1, read on the forward strand.
CCTTCTAGAAAAGCAAAGCCAGCTTCTAAGTCCACATGAAGGTGCGGCCCTCATTCCAGCTCAGCTGGTAGGGGGCAGATTACGTTTTTTCAAAGAAATTTGGATCAATTCTGTTCACAATCTTTGGATTCAGAACATTATTTCAGAAGGGTACAGAATTGGTTTCAAGATAAGACCTCCTGCAAAGAGATTTTTTCTTTCCCGTGTCCCAGTAAACCCAGCGAAAGCTCAAGCATTTCTGAATTGTGTTTCAGATATAGAGTTGGCTGGAGTAATTATGCCAGTTCCAGTTCTGGAACAGGGGCTGGGGTTTTATTCGAATCTCTTCATTGTACCAAAGAAGGAGAATTCCTTCAGACCAGTTCTGGATCTAAAAATATTGAATCGTTATGTAAGGATACCAACATTCAAAATGGTAACTGTAAGGACTATCCTGCCTTTTGTTCAGCAAGGGCATTATATGTCTACAATAGATTTACAGGATGCATATCTGCATATTCCGATTCATCCAGCTCACTATCAGTTTCTGAGATTCTCTTTCCTGGACAAGCATTACCAGTTTGTGGCTCTGCCGTTTGGCCTAGCAACAGCTCCAAGAATTTTTACAAAGGTTCTCGGTGCCCTTCTGTCTGTAATCAGAGAACAGGGTATTGTGGTATTTCCTTATTTGGACGATATCTTGGTACTTGCTCAGTCTTCACATTTAGCAGAATTTCATACAAATCGACTTTTGTTGTTTCTTCAAGATCATGGTTGGAGGATCAATTCACTAAAAAGTTCATTGATTCCTCAGACAAGGGTAACCTTTTTGGGTTTCCAGATAGATTCAGTGTCCATGACTCTGTCTTTGACAGACAAGAGACGTCTAAAATTGATTTCAGCTTGTCGAAACCTTCAGTCACAATCATTCCCTTCGGTAGCCTTATGCATGGAAATTCTAGGTCTTATGACTGCTGCATCGGACGCGATCCCCTTTGCTCGTTTTCACATGCGACCTCTTCAGCTCTGTATGCTGAACCAATGGTGCAGGGATTACACAAAGATATCTCAATTAATATCTTTAAAACCGATTGTACGACACTCTCTGACGTGGTGGACAGATCACCATTGTTTAGTTCAGGGGGCTTCTTTTGTTCTTCCGACCTGGACTGTAATTTCAACAGATGCAAGTCTTACAGGTTGGGGAGCTGTGTGGGGGTCTCTGACGGCACAAGGGGTTTGGGAATCTCAGGAGGTGAGATTACCGATCAATATTTTGGAACTTCGTGCAATTTTCAGAGCTCTTCAGTTTTGGCCTCTTCTGAAGAGAGAATCGTTCATTTGCTTTCAGACAGACAATGTCACTACTGTGGCATACATCAATCATCAAGGAGGGACTCACAGTCCTCTGGCTATGAAAGAAGTATCTCGAATTCTGGTTTGGGCGGAATCCAGCTCCTGTCTTATCTCTGCGGTTCATATTCCAGGTATAGACAATTGGGAAGCGGATTATCTCAGTCGCCAAACGTTGCATCCGGGCGAATGGTCTCTTCACCCAGAGGTATTTCTTCAGATTGTTCAAATGTGGGAACTTCCAGAAATAGATCTGATGGCTTCTCATCTAAACAAGAAACTTCCCAGGTATCTGTCCAGATCCTGGGATCCTCAGGCGGAGGCAGTGGATGCATTATCACTTCCTTGGAAGTATCATCCTGCCTATATCTTTCCGCCTCTAGTTCTTCTTCCAAGAGTAATCTCCAAGATTCTGAAGGAATGCTTGTTTGTTCTGCTGGTAGCTCCAGCATGGCCTCACAGGTTTTGGTATGCGGATCTTGCCTGGATGGCCTCTTGCCAACCGTGGACTCTTCCGTTAAGACCAGACCTTCTGTCGCAAGGTCCTTTTTTCCATCAGGATCTCAAATCCTTAAATTTAAAGGTATGGAGATTGAACCCTTGATTCTTGGTCAAAGAGGTTTCTCTGACTCTGTGATTAATACTATGTTACAGGCTCGTAAATCTGTATCTAGAGAGATATATTATAGAGTCTGGAAGACTTATATTTCTTGGTGTCTTTCTCATCATTTTTCCTGGCATTCTTTTAGAATTCCGAGAATTTTACAGTTTCTTCAGGATGGTTTAGATAAAGGTTTGTCCGCAAGTTCCTTGAAAGGTCAAATCTCTGCTCTTTCTGTTCTTTTTCACAGAAAGATTGCTAATCTTCCTGATATTCATTGTTTTGTACAAGCCTTGGTTCGTATAAAACCTGTCATTAAGTCAATTTCTACTCCTTGGAGTTTGAATTTGGTGCTGGGGGCTCTTCAAGCTTCTCCGTTTGAACCTATGCATTCATTGGACATTAAATTACTTTCTTGGAAAGTTTTGTTCCTTTTGGCCATCTCTTCTGCCAGAAGAGTCTCTGAATTGTCTGCTCTTTCTTGTGAGTCTCCTTTTCTGATTTTTCATCAGGATAAGGCAGTGTTGCGAACTTCTTTTAAATTTTTACCTAAGGTTGTGAATTCCAACAACATTAGTAGAGAAATTGTGGTTCCTTCATTATGCCCTAATCCTAAGAATTCTAAGGAGAAATCATTGCATTCTTTGGATGTTGTTAGAGCTTTGAAATATTATGTTGAAGCATTGAAGCTACTAAGACTTTCCGAAAGACTTCTAGTCTATTTGTCATCTTTTCCGGTTCTAGAAAAAGCCAGAAAGCTTCTGCCATTTCTTTGGCATCTTGGTTGAAATCTTTAATTCATCATGCTTATGTTGAGTCGGGCAAAACTCCGCCTCAAAGGATTACAGCTCATTCTACTAGGTCAGTCTCTACTTCCTGGGCATTTAAGAATGAAGCTTCGGTTGATCAGATTTGCAAAGCTGCAACTTGGTCTTCTTTGCATACTTTTACTAAATTCTACCATTTTGATGTGTTTTCTTCTTCTGAAGCTGTTTTTGGTAGAAAAGTACTTCAGGCAGCTGTTTCAGTTTGAATCTTCTGCTTATATTTTTAAAATTAAAATTTATTTTGGGTGTGGATTATTTTCAGCGGAATTGGCTGTCTTTATTTTATCCCTCCCTCTCTAGTGACTCTTGCGTGGAAGATCCACATCTTGGGTAGTCATTATCCCATACGTCACTAGCTCATGGACTCTTGCTAATTACATGAAAGAAAACATAATTTATGTAAGAACTTACCTGATAAATTCATTTCTTTCATATTAGCACGAGTCCATGAGGACCGCCCTTTTTTGTGGTGGTTATGATTTTTTTTTGTATAAAGCACAATTATTCCAATTCCTTATTTCTCCAACATAGGTGTGTCCGGTCCACGGCGTCATCCTTACTTGTGGGATATTCTCTTCCCCAACAGGAAATGGCAAAGAGCCCAGCAAAGCTGGTCACATGATCCCTCCTAGGCTCCGCCTACCCCAGTCATTCTCTTTGCCGTTGTACAGATGGCTGTTCCACACAGGACTGTTGAGAGCAATTAACTTCAGTTGGGGGAACAGTGCGCAGTCTCTTGCTGCTTGAGGTATGACACATTCTAACAAGACGATGTAATGCTGGAAGCTGTCATTTTCCCTATGGGATCCGGTAAGCCATGTTTATTCAGCATGTAAATAAGGGCTTCACAAGGGCTTATTAAGACTGTAGACTTTTTCTGGGCTAAATCGATTCATTTAACACATATTTAGCCTTGAGGAATCATTTTATCTGGGTATTTTGATATAATAATATCGGCAGGCACTGTATTAGACACCTTATTCTTTAGGGGCTTTCCCAAAGCATAAGCAGAGCCTCATTTTCGCGCCGGTGTTGCGCACTTGTTTTTGAGAGGCATGGCATGCAGTCGCATGTGAGAGGAGCTCTGATACTTAGAAAAGACTTTCTGAAGGCGTCATTTGGTATCGTATTCCCCTTTGGGCTTGGTTGGGTCTCAGCAAAGCAGATACCAGGTACTGTAAAGGGGTTAAAGTTCAAAACGGCTCCGGTTCCGTTATTTTAAGGGTTAAAGCTTCCAAATTTGGTGTGCAATACTTTTAAGGCTTTAAGACACTGTGGTGAAAATTTGGTGAATTTTGAACAATTCCTTCATGTTTTTTCGCAATTGCAGTAATAAAGTGTGTTCAGTTTAAAATTTAAAGTGACAGTAACGGTTTTATTTTAAAACGTTTTTTGTACTTTGTTATCAAGTTTATGCCTGTTTAACATGTCTGAACTACCAGATAGACTGTGTTCTGAATGTGGGGAAGCCAGAATTCCTATTCATTTAAATAAATGTGATTTATGTGATAATGACAATGATGCCCAAGATGATTCCTCAAGTGAGGGGAGTAAGCATGGTACTGCATCATTCCCTCCTTCGTCTACACGAGTCTTGCCCACTCAGGAGGCCCCTAGTACATCTAGCGCGCCAATACTCCTTACTATGCAACAATTAACGGCTGTAATGGATAATTCTGTTAAAAACATTTTAGCCAAAATGAACACTTATCAGCGTAAGCGCGGCTGCTCTGTTTTAGATACTGAAGAGCATGACGACGCTGATAATAATATTTCCGAAGGGCCCCTAACCCAGTCTGATGGGGCCAGGGAGGTTTTGTCTGAGGGAGAAATTACTGATTCAGGGAACATTTCTCAACAGGCTGAACCTGATGTGATTGCATTTAAATTTAAGTTGGAACATCTCCGCATTCTGCTTGAGGTATTATCCACTTTGGATGATTGTGACAAGTTGGTCATCCCAGAGAAACTATGTAAAATGGACAAGTTCCTAGAGGTGCCGGGGCTCCCAGAAGCTTTTCCTATACCCAAGCGGGTGGCGGACATTGTTAACAAGGAATGGGAAAGGCCCGGTATTCCTTTCGTCCCTCCCCCCATATTTAAAAAATTGTTTCCTATGGTCGACCCCAGAAAGAACTTATGGCAGACAGTCCCCAAGGTCGAGGGAGCGGTTTCCACTTTAAACAAACGCACCACTATACCCATACAGGATAGTTGTGCTTTCAAAGATCCTATGGATAAAAAATTAGAAGGTTTGCTTAAAAAGATGTTTGTTCAGCAAGGTTACCTTCTACAACCAATTGCATGCATTGTCCCTGTCGCTACAGCCGCATGTTTCTGGTTCGATGATCTGATAAAGGCGGTCGATAGTGAGTCTCCTCCTTTTGAGGAGATTATGGACAGAATCAATGCTCTCAAATTGGCTAATTCTTTCACCCTAGACGCCACTTTGCAATTGGCTAGGTTAGCGGCTAAGAATTCTGGGTTTGCTATTGTGGCGCGCAGAGCGCTTTGGTTGAAATCTTGGTCGGCTGATGCGTCTTCCAAGAACAAGCTACTTAACATTCCTTTCAAGGGGAAAACGCTGTTTGGCCCTGACTTGAAAGAGATTATCTCTGATATCACTGGGGGTAAGGGCCACGCCCTTCCTCAGGATCGGCCTTTCAAGGCAAAAAATAAACCTAATTTTCGTCCCTTTCGTAGAAACGGACCAGCCCAAGGTACTACGTCCTCTAAGCAAGAGGGTAATACTTCTCAAGCCAAGCCAGCTTGGAGACCAATGCAAGGCTGGAACAAGGGAAAGCAGGCCAAGAAACCTGCCACTGCTACCAAGACAGCATGAAATGTTGGCCCCCGATCCGGGACCGGATCTGGTGGGGGGCAGACTCTCTCTCTTCGCTCAGGCTTGGGCAAGAGATGTTCTGGATCCTTGGGCGCTAGAAATAGTCTCCCAGGGTTATCTTCTGGAATTCAAGGGACTTCCCCCAAGGGGGAGGTTCCACAGGTCTCAGTTGTCTTCAGACCACATAAAAAGACAGGCATTCTTACATTGTGTAGAAGACCTGTTAAAAATGGGAGTGATTCATCCTGTTCCATTAAGAGAACAAGGGATGGGGTTCTACTCCAATCTGTTCATAGTTCCCGAAAAAGAGGGAACGTTCAGACCAATCTTAGATCTCAAGATCTTAAACAAGTTTCTCAAGGTTCCATCGTTCAAGATGGAAACCATTCGAACTATTCTTCCTTCCATCCAGGAAGGTCAATTCATGACCACGGTGGATTTAAAGGATGCGTATCTACATATTCCTATCCACAAGGAACATCATCGGTTCCTAAGGTTCGCATTCCTGGACAAACATTACCAGTTCGTGGCGCTTCCTTTCGGATTAGCCACTGCTCCAAGGATTTTCACAAAAGTACTAGGGTCCCTTCTAGCTGTGCTAAGACCAAGGGGCATTGCTGTAGTACCTTACTTGGACGACATTCTGATTCAAGCGTCGTCCCTTCCTCAAGCAAAGGCTCACACGGACATTGTCCTGGCCTTTCTCAGATCTCACGGATGGAAAGTGAACGTGGAAAAGAGTTCTCTATCCCCGTCAACAAGGGTTCCCTTCTTGGGAACAATAATAGACTCCTTAGAAATGAGGATTTTTCTGACAGAGGCCAGAAAAACAAAACTTCTAGACTCTTGTCGGATACTTCATTCCGTTCCTCTTCCTTCCATAGCTCAGTGCATGGAAGTGATCGGGTTGATGGTAGCGGCAATGGACATAGTTCCTTTTGCGCGCATTCATCTAAGACCATTACAACTGTGCATGCTCAGTCAGTGGAATGGGGACTATACAGACTTGTCTCCGAAGATACAAGTAAATCAGAGGACCAGAGACTCACTCCGTTGGTGGCTGTCCCTGGACAACCTGTCACAAGGGATGACATTCCGCAGACCAGAGTGGGTCATTGTCACGACCGACGCCAGTCTGATGGGCTGGGGCGCGGTCTGGGGATCCCTGAAAGCTCAGGGTCTTTGGTCTCGGGAAGAATCTCTTCTACCGATAAATATTCTGGAACTGAGAGCGATATTCAATGCTCTCAAGGCTTGGCCTCAGCTAGCGAGGGCCAAGTTCATACGGTTTCAATCAGATAACATGACAACTGTTGCGTACATCAACCATCAGGGGGGAACAAGGAGTTCCCTAGCGATGGAAGAAGTGACCAAAATCATTCTATGGGCGGAGTCTCACTCCTGCCACCTGTCTGCTATCCACATCCCAGGAGTGGAAAATTGGGAAGCGGATTTTCTGAGTCGTCAGACATTGCATCCGGGGGAGTGGGAACTCCATCCGGAAATCTTTGCCCAAGTCACTCAGCTGTGGGGCATTCCAGACATGGATCTGATGGCCTCTCGTCAGAACTTCAAAGTTCCTTGCTACGGGTCCAGATCCAGGGATCCCAAGGCGGCTCTAGTGGATGCACTAGTAGCACCTTGGACCTTCAAACTAGCTTATGTGTTCCCGCCGTTTCCTCTCATCCCCAGGCTGGTAGCCAGGATCAATCAGGAGAGGGCGTCGGTGATCTTGATAGCTCCTGCGTGGCCACGCAGGACTTGGTATGCAGATCTGGTGAATATGTCATCGGCTCCACCTTGGAAGCTACCTTTGAGACGAGACCTTCTTGTTCAGGGTCCGTTCGAACATCCGAATCTGGTTTCACTCCAGCTGACTGCTTGGAGATTGAACGCTTGATTTTATCGAAGCGAGGGTTCTCAGATTCTGTTATCGATACTCTTGTTCAGGCCAGAAAGCCTGTAACTAGAAAGATTTACCACAAAATTTGGAAAAAATATATCTGTTGGTGTGAATCTAAAGGATTCCCTTGGGACAAGGTTAAGATTCCTAGGATTCTATCCTTCCTTCAAGAAGGATTGGAAAAGGGATTATCTGCAAGTTCCCTGAAGGGACAGATTTCTGCCTTGTCGGTGTTACTTCACAAAAAACTGGCTGCTGTGCCAGATGTTCAAGCCTTTGTTCAGGCTCTGGTTAGAATTAAGCCTGTTTACAAACCTTTGACTCCTCCTTGGAGTCTCAATTTAGTTCTTTCAGTTCTTCAGGGGGTTCCGTTTGAACCCTTGCATTCCGTTGATATTAAGTTATTATCTTGGAAAGTTTTGTTTTTAGTTGCAATTTCTTCTGCCAGAAGAGTTTCAGAATTATCTGCTCTGCAGTGTTCTCCTCCTTATCTGGTGTTCCATGCAGATAAGGTGGTTTTACGTACTAAACCTGGTTTTCTTCCAAAAGTTGTTTCTAACAAAAACATTAACCAGGAGATTATTGTACCTTCTCTGTGTCCGAAACCAGTTTCAAAGAAGGAACGTTTGTTGCACAATTTGGATGTTGTTCGCGCTCTAAAATTCAATTTGGATGCTACAAAGGATTTTAGACAAACATCTTCCTTGTTTGTTGTTTATTCCGGTAAAAGGAGAGGTCAAAAAGCAACTTCTACCTCTCTCTCTTTTTGGATTAAAAGCATCATCAGATTGGCTTACGAGACTGCCGGACGGCAGCCTCCCGAAAGAATCACAGCTCATTCCACTAGGGCTGTGGCTTCCACTTGGGCCTTCAAGAACGAGGCTTCTGTTGATCAGATATGTAGGGCAGCGACTTGGTCTTCACTGCACACTTTTACCAAATTTTACAAGTTTGATACTTTTGCTTCTTCTGAGGCTATTTTTGGGAGAAAGGTTTTGCAAGCCGTGGTGCCTTCCATTTAGGTGACCTGATTTGCTCCCTCCCTTCATCCGTGTCCTAAAGCTTTGGTATTGGTTCCCACAAGTAAGGATGACGCCGTGGACCGGACACACCTATGTTGGAGAAAACAGAATTTATGTTTACCTGATAAATTACTTTCTCCAACGGTGTGTCCGGTCCACGGCCCGCCCTGGTTTTTTAATCAGGTCTGATAATTTATTTTCTTTAACTACAGTCACCACGGTACCATATGGTTTCTCCTATGCAAATATTCCTCCTTAACGTCGGTCGAATGACTGGGGTAGGCGGAGCCTAGGAGGGATCATGTGACCAGCTTTGCTGGGCTCTTTGCCATTTCCTGTTGGGGAAGAGAATATCCCACAAGTAAGGATGACGCCGTGGACCGGACACACCGTTGGAGAAAGTAATTTATCAGGTAAACATAAATTCTGTTTTTTTATGCTTTCGCACTTTTTCTTATCACCCCACTTCTTGGCTATTCGTTAAACTGATTTGTGGGTGTGGTGAGGGGTGTATTCATAGGCATTTTGAGGTTTGGGAAACTTTGCCCCTCCTGGTAGGAATGTATATCCCATACGTCACTAGCTCATGGACTCTTGCTAATATGAAAGAAATGAATTTATCAGGTAAGTTCTTACATAAATTATGTTTTTATATGTTTAATATAGACAATCACAGCTATGTTTATGGACATTTTTTGAATGTTTTATTAGTTTATCTTTATATCTATATGTGTTATATCTTACCTGATAAATTAATTTCTTTCATGTGGTGAAAGTCCACAAGCTCCCACCCATTTGGGGTTAATTTCTTTGTTTAAGCACTTTTTCCTATGCTCCTAAATGTTGTCTTTTACTCCTTCTAAAACACCTCACCACTTGGCTATACGCTATGAGTGAGGTGGGGGGGGGGGGTTATAGGCTTTTGGAGTTGGGGAAACTTTGCCGCCTCCTGGTAGGAATGTATATCCCATATGTAACAG
>NW_026512120.1:0-28369 GCF_027579735.1 Bombina bombina
GCCCATAATAAGCCCTTTATTCTGTTTGAGTCTAAGAAAATGGCTTACCGATCCCCATGAGGGAAAAATGACAGCCTTCCAGCATTACACAGTCTTGTTGGAGAAATGGCTAGTCATACCTTGAGCAGAAAAGTCTGCAAACTGTTCCCCCCAACTGAAGTTCTCTCAGCTCAACAGTCCTGTGTGGGAACAGCAATTGATTTTAGTTACTGCTGCTAAAATCATACTCCTCTTTTAACAGAACTCTTCATCTTTTTCTGTTTCAGAGTAAATAGTACATACCAGCACTATTTTAAAATAACAAAACTCTTGATAGAAGAATAAAAAAACTACAACTAAACACCACATACTCTTCACCATCTCCGTGGAGATGCTACTTGTTCAGAGCGGCAAAGAGAATGACTGGGGGGGGGCGGAGCCTGGGAGGGACTATATGGACAGCTTTTGCTGTGCTCTTTGCCATTTCCTGTTGGGGAAGAGAACATTCCCACAAGTTATGGATGACGCCGTGGACCGGAAGCACCAATGTTGGAGAAATACTTCTTGCTGAAAGTTCCCTTATATGTCTGAAGCGTTTGTCGCGCCGAGTGATTCAAACCTCCCGCAGAAGAATGCTTTTTTTCAGTGAGGTGACATTTCCACCTCTTAGCAAATATCAGTGCGGGCCAGTTGGCATTATGCTGGATAGCTAGCACGATACTGGCTAAGATCATCTCAGTGATAAAATAGCGTTCTGCCATGGGCTGCCTGAGGCGCTGAGCACGGCGAACGCTGCAGACAAATAAAGGAACTTTCAGCATGAAGTATTTATTAAATTACTGCTGATTTACTATGACTAAGTTGTTGCCATGTCACCTAGTCTCCTCTAGTTAAAGGGACAGTTTACTCCAAAAATTTGTATGGTTAAAAAAAAAAGGATAAATGCTTTTATTACCCATTCCCCAGTTTTGCACAACAAACATTGTTATATTAATATTCTTTAAAACATCTAAATTTCTGCATTTGTTATGCTCCTGCAAGCTGCCTTTGTCTCAAAGCATTTTTATGGCTTTCACAGCAGGACACTGCTCGTTTATGTGTGCCATGTAGATAACATTGTGCTCACTCCCAAGGAGTTATTCATGAATTTGCACAAATTGTCAAACATAATTTATGCTTACCTGATAAATTTATTTCTCTTGTGGTGTATCCAGTCCACGGATCATCCATTACTTGTGGGATATTCTCCTTCCCAACAGGAAGTTGCAAGAGGATCACCCACAGCAGAGCTGCTATATAGCTCCTCCCCTAACTGTCATATCCAGTCATTCGACCGAAAACAAACAGAAAAAGGATAAACCATAGGGTGCAGTGGTGACTGTAGTTTAATTAAAATTTAGACCTGCCTTAAAAGGACAGGGCGGGCCGTGGACTGGATACACTACAAGAGAAATAAATTCATCAGGTAAGCATAAATTATGTTTTCTCTTGTTAAGTGTATCCAGTCCACGGATCATCCATTACTTGTGGGATACCAATACCAAAGCTAAAGTACACGGATGATGGGAGTGAAGGCAGGATTAAGCGGAAGGAACCACTGCCCGAAGAACCTTTCTCCCAAAAACAGCCTCCGAAGAAGCAAAAGTATCAAATTTGCAACATTTTGAAAAAGTGTGAAGCGAAGAACAAGTCGCAGCCTTGCAAATCTGTTCAACAGAGGCCTCATTTTTTGAAGGCCCATGTGGAAGCCACAGCTCTAGTAGAATGAGCTGTAATCCTTTCAGGGAGCTGCTGTCCAGCAGTCTCATAGGCTAGGCGTATTACGCTCCGAAGCCAAAAGGACAGAGAGGTTGCCGAAGCTTTTTGACCTCTCCTCTGTCCAGAGTAAACGACAAACAGGGAAGATGTTTGACGAAAATCCTTAGTAGCTTGTAAGTAAAACTTCAAGGCACAGACTACGTCCAGATTATGTAAAAGACGTTCCTTCTTTGAAGAAGCATTAGGACACAATGATGGAACAACAATCTCTTGATTGATATTCTTGTTAGAAACCACCTTGGGTAAAAACCCAGGTTTGGTACGCAGAACTACCTTATCTGCATGAAAAATCAGATAAGGAGAATCACATTGTAAGGCAGATAGCTCAGAGACTCTCCGAGCCGAGGAAAACATAATTTATGCTTACCTGATAAATTTATTTCTCTTGTAGTGTGTTCAATCCACGGGTCATCCATTACTTATGGGATATATTCTCCTTCCCAACAGGAAGTTGCAAGAGGATCACCCAAGCAGAGCTGCTATATAGCTCCTCCCCTCACATGTCATATCCAGTCATTCGACCGAAACAAGACGAGAAAGGAGAAACTATAAGGTGCAGTGGTGACTGGAGTTATAATTTTAAATTTTAGAACCTGCCTTAAAAAGACAAGGCGGGCCGTGGACTGAACACACTACAAGAGAAATAAATTTATCAGGTAAGCATAAATTATGTTTTCTCTTGTTAAGTGTGTTCAGTCCACGGGTCATCCATTACTTATGGGATACCAATACCAAAGCTAAGTACACGGATGATGGGAGGGACAAGGCAGGAACATTAAACAGAAGGAACCACTGCCTGTAGAACCTCTCTCCCAAAACCAGCCTCCGAAGAAGCGAAAGTGTCAAATTTGTAAAATTTGGAAAAAGTATGAAGTGAAGACCATGCCTTGCAAATCTGTTCAACAGAGGCCTCATTCTTAAAGGCCCAGGTGGAAGCCACAGCTCTGGTGGAATGAGCTGTAATTCTTTCAGGAGGCTGCTGTCCAGCAGTCTCATAGGCTACACGTATTATGCTACGAAGCCAAAAAGAGAGAGAGGTAGCCGAAACCTTTTGACCTCTCCTCTGTCCAGAGTAAACGACAAACAGAGAAGAAGTTTGTCTAAAATCTTTAGTTGCCTGTAAGTAGAACTTCAGAGCACGGACCACGTCTAGATTATGCAAAAGACGTTCCTTCTTTGAAGAAGGATTAGGACACAATGATGGAAACACAATCTCTTGATTGATATTCCTGTTAGAAACAACCTTAGGTAAAACCCAGGTTTAGTACGCAGAACTACCTTGTCTGAATGAAAGATCAGATAAGGAGAATCACAATGTAAGGCAGATAACTCAGAGACTCTTCAAGCAGAGGAAATAGACATCAAAAACAAAACTTTCCAAGATAAAAGCTTAATATCAATGGAATGAAGGGGTTCAAACGGAACACCCAGAAGAACTTTAAGAACCAAGTATAAGCTCCACGGAGGAGCAACAGCTTTAAACACAGGCTTAATTCTAGCCAAAGCCTGACAAAAGGCCCTGGACGTCTGGATTCTCTGCCAGACGTTTGTGTTAAAAGAATAGACAGAGCTGAAATCTGTCCCTTTAGCGAACTAGCGGAATAAACCCTTTTCTAAACCCTCTTGTAGAAAAGCCAATATCCTAGGAATCCTAACCTTACTCCATGAGTAACTCTTGGATTCGCACCAATATAAATATTTACACCATATCTTATGGTAAATTTTTCTGGTCACAGGTTTCCGAGCCTGTATTAATGTATCAATAACCGAATCCGAAAACCCACGCTTTGATAGAATCAAGCGTTCAATTTCCAGGCAGTCAGCCTCAGAGAAATTAGGTTTGGATGGTTGAAAGGACCCTGAATTAGAAGGACCTGCCTCAGAGGAAGAGACCATGGTGGACAGGACGACATGTCCACTAGGTCTGCATACCAGGTCCTGCGTGGCCACGCAGGCGCTATCAGAATTACCGATGCCCTCTCCTGTTTGATCCTGGCAATCAGTCGAGGTAGCAACTGAAATGGTGGAAACACATAAGCTATGTTGAAAACCCAAGGGGCTGCTAATGCATCTACCAGCACCGCTCCCGGGTCCCTGGACCTGTAACAAGGAAGCTTCGCGTTCTGGCGAGATGCCATGAGATCCAGATCCGGTTTGCCCCAACGACGAATCAGTTGAGCAAATACCTCCGGGTGAAGTTCCCACTCTCCCGGATGAAAAGTCTGGCGAGTTAGGAAATCCGCCTCCCAGTTCTCTACGCCTGGGATGTAAATCGCTGACAGGTGGCAAGAGTGAGACTCTGCCCAGCGAATTATCTTCAAGACTTCCAACATCGCTGGGGAACTCCTGGTTCCCCCTTGATGATTGATGTAAGCCACAGTCGTGATATTGTCCGACTGAAATCTGATGAACCTCAGTTTTGCTAACTGAGGCCAAGCTAGAAGAGCATTGAGTATTGCTCTTTATTCTAGAATGTTTATCGGAAGGAGTTTCTCCTCCTGAGTCCACGATCCCTGAGCCTTCAGGGAATTCCAGACTGCTCCCCAGTCTAGAAGGCTGGCATCCGTTGTTACAATCGTCCAATCTGGTCTGCGAAAGGTCATTCCTTTGGACAGATGAATCGGTGACAACCACCAGAGAAGAGAATCTCTGGTCTCCTGGTCCAGATTTAGCAAAGGGGGACAGATCTGAGTAATCCCCGTTCCATTGACTGAGCATGCATAGTTGCAGCGGTCTGAGATGCAGGCGCGCAAATGGCACTATGTCCATTGCCGCGACCATTAAGCCGATTACCTCCATGCACTGAGCTACTGATGGGCTTGGAACGGAATGAAGGACACGGCAAGCATTGAGAATCTTTGATAACCTGGACTCCGTCAGGTAAATCTTCATCTCTACAGAATCTATAAGAGTCCCTAGAAAAGGAACCCTTGTGAGTGGTAACAGAACTCTTTTCCACGTTCACTTTCCACCCATGCGACCTCAGAAATGCTAGCACTATCTCTGTATGAGACTTTGCATTCTGAAAACTTGACGCTTGTATCAGAATGTCGTCTAGGTACGGAGCCACCGCTATGCCTCGTGGTCTTAGTACCGTCAGAAGTGAGCCCAGAACCTTCGTAAAAATTCTCAAGGCCGTGGCTAACCCGAAGGGAAGAGCCACAAACTGGTAATGCCTGTCTAGAAAGGCAAACCTTAGGAACTGATGATGATCTTTGTGAATCGGTATGTGAAGGTAAGCATCCTTTAAGTCCACTGTGGTCATATATTGACCCTCTTGGATCATGGGTAGGATGGTTCGAATGGTTTCCATCTTGAACGATGGTACCCTTAGGAATTTGTTTAAGATCTTTAAGTCCAAGATTGGTCTGAAGGTTCCCTCTTTTTTTGGGAACCACGAATAGATTAGAGTAAAATCCTTGTCCCTGTTCCGATCGCGGAACTGAGTGGATCACTCCCATGATTAAGAGGTCTTGTACACATTGTAGAAATGCCTTCTCTCTTTACTAGGTTTGTTGATAACCTCGATAGAGGGAACCTCCCTTGTGGAGGAGAGGTTTTGAAATCCAGAAGGTATCCCATGAGATATAATCTTCAACGTCCAGGGATCCTGCACATCTCTTGCCCAAGCCTGGGCGAAGAGAGAAAGTCTGCCCCCCACTAAATCCGTCTCCGGATAGGGGGCCCCTGTCTTCATGCTGTCTTAGGGGTGGGAGTAGGCTTTCTGGCCTGCTTGCCCTTGTTCCATGACTAGTTGCCTTTCCAACCCTGTCTGTAACGAGCAGTAGTTCCTTCCTGTTTTGGAGCGGAGGAAGTTGATGCTGCTCCTGCCTTGAAGTTACGAAAGGCACGAAAATTAGACTGTTTGGCCTTTGGTTTGGCCCTGTCCTGAGGAAGGGCGTAGCCCTTACCTCCCGTAATGTCAGCAATAATTTCCTTCAAGCCGGGCCCGAATAAGGTCTGCCCTTTGAAAGGAATGTTAAGTAGCTTAGACTTGGAAGTTACATTCGCTGACCAGGATTTAAGCCAGAGCGCTCTGCGCGCCTGTATGGCAAATCCGGAATTTTTAGCCGTGTTTGGTTAGATGTACTACGGCATCTGAAACAAACGCATTAGCTTGCTTAAAGGGACACTAAACACAAATGTTTTCTTTAATGATTCAGATAGAGCATGCAATTTTAAGCAACTTTCGAATTTACTCCTATTATCATATTTTTCTTCTTTCTCTTGCTATCATTATTTAAAAGCAAGAATGTGATGCATATAAGCTGGCCTATTTTTCGTTGAGAACCTGGGTTATGCTTGCTTATTGGTGGGTAAATGTAATCCTCCAATAAGCAAGCACTATCCATGGTGCTGAACCTAAAATGAGCTGGCTGCTAAGATTTACATTCCTGCTTTTAAAATAAAAATAGCAAGAGAACGAAGAAAATTTGATAATGGGAGTAAATTAGAAAGTTTCTTAAAATGTCATGCTCTATCTGAATAATTGAAAGAAACAAATTGGGTTCAGTGTCCCTTTAAGGGTTCTAACTTTGCACAAAGCCTCATCCAATGGCGCTGTGCTAATCGCCTCTTCCAGAGACTCAAACCAGAATGCCGCTCGCAGCCGTGACAGGCGCAATGCATGCAAGAGGCTGCAATATAAAACCCTGTTGAACAAACATTTTCTTAAGATAACCCTCTATTTTTTATCCATTGGATCTGAGAAAGCACAGCTATCCTCCACCGGGATAGTGGTACGCTTGGCTAAAGTAGAAACTGCTCCCTCCACCTTAGGGACCGTCTGCCATAAGTCTCGTGTGGTGGCGTCCTATAGGAAACATTTTTCTAAATATCGGGGGAAGGGGGAAAAAGGCACACCGGGTCTATCCCACTCCTTACTAATAATTTCTGTAAGTCTTTTTGGTATAGGAAAGACGTCAGTACACACGGTAACGCATAGTATCTATCCAACCTACACATTTTCTCTGGAATTGCCACCGTGTCGCAATCATTCAGAGCCGCTAATACCTCCCCCTAGTAACACACGGAGGTTCTCAAGCTTAAATTTAAAATTTCTGAATCCGGTCTCCTCGGATCAGAACCGTCACCGACAGAATGAAGCTCACCGTCTTCATGTTCTGCAAATTGTGACGCAGTATCAGACATGGCTCTTGTGTCATCAGCGCGCTCTGTCCTTAACCCAGAGCTATCGCGCTTGCCCCTTAATTTGGGCATATTATATAATACTTCTTTCATAACATTAGCCATATCATGTAAAGTGATTTGTAAGGGCCTAGATGTACTTGGCGTCTCAATCCTACGCATCTCCCGAGCGGGAGACGCAGGTACTGACACGTGAGGAGAGTTAGGCGGCATAACTTCCCCCTTGTTGTCTGGTGATAGTTTCTCTATCGGTACAGATTGACTTTTATTCAAAGCAATATCAATACAATTGGTACACATCGTTCTATTGGGCTCCACATTGGCTTTTGAACATGATGGACAAACAGTTTCCTCTGAATCAGACATGTTTAAACAGACTTAGCAATGAAACTAGCAAGCTTGGAAATCACTTTCAATAAGTTTACAAGCAATATAAAAAAACGCTGCAGCGCTTCAAAATACAGATATAATTAAACAATTCTTAACAAGAAGTGTATTATTAGCAGAGGATTGCACCCATTAGCAAAAGGATGATTAACCCTTCAATACCCAAAAACGGATAAAACGGATATCAATTAAGATGTAACGCTTTTAATCACAGTCAAGCACACTGTCACACATCTGCTGTGACTGATTACCTCCCTCAAAATGAAATTTGCAGACCCCTGAGCTCTCTAGAGACGTCCTGGATCAGGGAGGAAGAAGCAGGAAGACTGTGCTAGAATTTTAACTGCGCAACAAGGCGCTAAAACAAGGTCCCTCCCCACTCCTATTACAACAGTGGGAGCCTGATATAACGGTTTCCATGCAGAAAATCTATGTTAGCATGTGGAAAAAAAATCAAGCCCAAAGAGATTTTTCACCAAAGTACCTCACAAAAAACGAATAACATGCAGTAAACGTTTTATTAAAAAACAACATTTTACAATGTCATGCAAAGTTATCCACTAAGCCTGCTAACCAGTCGCTACCACTGCAGATAAGGCTTAAGTATTATTTCAGTTTTAACAGTATTTTCTCAGTCAAATTCTAGTCCCTAGAAAATAACTCGACTGCGCATACATTTATCAGGCCTGATACCAGTTGCCATTACTGCATTTAAGGCTGTACTTACATCATACAGTAACAGCAGTATTTTCTTAGTCAATTCCATTCCCAGAATATAATGTACTGCACATACCTCATTTGAGGAGGACCCCCGCATGCTATTCCCAGTTTCTGAAGTTACCCCACTCCTCAGAATGTTGAGAACAGCCAGTGGATCTTAGTTACGCCTGCTAAGATCATAGAAAAAAAAAACGCAGGCAGTTTCTTCTTCCAAATACTGCCTGAGATAGAAAAACAGCACACTCCGGTGCCATTTAAAATAACAAACTTTTGATTGAAGAATAGTTAAGTAAAAACTCCAGCTCCTCTCGCGACCTCCTTTGTTGAGGGTTGCAAGAGAATGACTGGATATGACATGTGAGGGGAGGAGCTATATAGCAGCTCTGCTTGGGTGATCCTCTTGCAACTTCCTGTTGGAAGGAGAATATATCCCATAAGTAATGGATGACCGTGGACTTAACACACTTAACAAGAGAAATAGCCATCAAAAACAGAACTTTCCAAGATAAAAGTTAATATCAATGGAATGAAGGGGTTGAAACGGAACTCCTTGAAGAACTTTAAGAACCAAGTTTAAGCTCCACGGAGGAGCAACAGGTTTAAAACCACAGTCTTAATTCTAACCAAAGCCTGGCAAAATGCCTGAACGTCTGGAACCTCTGCCAGACGCTTGTGCAAAAGAATAGACAGAGCAGAAATCTGTCCCTTTAAGGAACTAGCTGATAATCCTTTGTCCAAGCCCTCTTGGAGAAAAGACAATATTCTAGGAATCCTAACCTTACTCCAAGAGTAATTCTTGGATTCACACCAATAAGGATATTTACTCCATATCTTGTGGTAGATTTTCCTGGTAACAGGCATTCGTGCCTGTAGTAAGGTATCAATGAATGACTCGGAGAAGCCACGCTTTGATAGAATCAAGCGTTCAATCTCCATGCAGTCAGTCTCAGAGAAATTAGATTTGGATGATTGAAAGGACCTTGTATCAGAAGGTCCTGTCTTAGAGGCAGAGTCCATGGTGGAAAGGATGACATGTCCACTAGGTCTGCATACCAAGTCCTGCGTGGCCCACACATGTGCTATCAGAATCACCGATGCTCTCTGTTTGATTTTGGCAATCAGTCGACGGGAGCAGAGGGAAACGGTGGAAACACATAAGCCAGGTTGAAGAACCAAGGCGCTGCTAGAGTATCTATCAGCGTCGCTTCTGGGTCCCTGGACCTGGATCCGTAACAAGGGAGCTTGGCGTTCTGGCGAGACGCCATGAGATCCAACTCTGGTTTGCCCCAACGATGAATCAATTGAGCAAACACCTCCGGATGGAGTTCCCACTCCCCCGGATGGAAAGTCTGACAACTTAGAAAATCGCCCTCCCCAGTTCTCCACGCCTGGGATATGGATTGCTGACAGGTGGCAAGAGTGGGACTCTGCCCAGCGAATTAATTTTGAGACTTCTAACATCACTAGGGAACTCCTGGTTCCCCCTTGATGGTTGATGTTAAGCCAGTCGTGATGTTGTCCGACTGAAATCTGATGAACCTCAGTGTTGCTAACTGAGGCCCAAGCCAGAGAGCATTGAATATCGCTCTTAACTCCAGAATATTTATTGGAAGGAGTTTCTCCTCCTGAGTCCCACGATCCCTGTGCCTTCAGGGAGTTCCAGACTGCACCCCAACCTAGAAGGCTGGCATCTGTTACAATTGTCCAATCTGGCCTGCGAAAGGTCATACCCTTGGACAGGTGGACCCCGAGACAACCACCAGAGAAGAGAATCTCTGGTCTCTTGATCCAGATTTAGCAGAGGGGACAATCTGTGTATCCCCATTCCACTGACTCAGCATGCATAATTGCAGCTGTCTGAGATGTAGGCGCGCAAATGGCACTATGTCCATTGCCGCTACCATTAAGCCGATTACCTCCATGCACTGAGCCACCGAAGGGCGCGGAATGGAGTGAAGAACACGGCAAGCATTTAGAAGTTTTGATAACCTGGACTCCGTCAGGTAAATTTTCATTTCTACAGAATCTATAAGAGTCCCTAAGAAGGAGACTCTTATGAGTGGGGATAGAGAACTCCTTCCTCGTTAACTTTCCACCCGTGCGACCTCAGAAATGCCAGAATTATCTCTGTATGAGACTTGGCAACTTGAAAGTTTGACGCCTGTATCAGGATGTCGTCTAGATACGGAGCTACCGCTATGCCTCCGCGGTCTTAGAACCGCCAGAAGTGAGCGCAGAACCTTTGTAAAGATTCTCGGGGCTGTAGCCAACCCGAAGGGAAGAGCTACAAATTGGTAATGCCTGTCTAGAAAGGCAAACCTTAGAAAACCGATGATGGTCCTTGTGAATCGGTATGTGAAGGTAGGCATCCTTTAGGTCCACTGTGGTCATGTACTGACCCTCTTGGATCATGGGTAGGATGGTCCGAATAGTTTCCATTTTGAAAGATGGAACTCTAAGGAATTTGTTTAAGATCTTTAGATCCAAAATTGGTCTGAAGGTTCCTCTTTTTTGGGAACCACAAACAGATTTGAATAAAAACCCTGTCCTTGTTCCGTCCGCGGAACTGGATGGATCACTCCCATAATTAGGAGGTCTTGCACACAGCGTAGGAATGCCTCTTTCTTTATCTGATTTGCAGAAAGCCTTAAAAGATGAAATCTCCCTTGTGGAGGGGAAGCTTTGAATTCCAGAAGATATCCCTGAGATATGATCTTGAACATCTCTTGCCCATGCCTGGGCGAAGAGAGAAGTCTGCCCCCTACTAGATCCGTCGCCGGATAGGGGGGCCGTTCCTTCATGCTGTCTTAGAGGCAGCAACAGGCTTTCTGCCTGCTTGCCTTTGTTCCAGGACTGGTTAGGTTTCCAGGCCTGCTTAGATTGAGCCAAAAGTTCCCTCTTGCTTTGAAGCGGAGGAAGTTGATGCTGCACCTGCCTTGAAATTCGAAAGGCACGAAAATTTAGACTGTTTGGCCTTTGCTTTGGCCCTGTCCTGAGGAAGGGTATGACCCTTACCTCCAGTAATGTCAGCAATAATTTCCTTCAAACCAGGCCCGAATAAGGTCTGCCCCTTGAAAGGAATGTTGAGTAATTTAGACTTCGAAGTCACGTCAGCTGACCAGAATTTAAGCCATAGCGCCCTACGCGCCTGGATGGCGAATCCGGAATTCTTAGCCGTTAGTTTAGTCAAATGAACAATGGCATCAGAAACAAATGAGTTAGCTAGCTTAAGTGTTTCTAAGCTTGTCAATAATTTCAGTCAATGGAGCTGTATAGATGGCCTCTTCCAGGGCCTCAAACCAGAATGCACCCGCGCCGTGACAGGCGCTATGCATGCAAGGGCTGTAAAATAAAACCATGTTGAATAAACATTTTCTTAAGGTAACACTCCAATTTTTTATCCATTGGATCTGAAAAAGCACAACTGTCCTCAACCGGGATAGTGGTACGCTTTGCTAAAGTAGAGACTGCTCCCTCCACCTTAGGGACTGTCTGCCATAAGTCCCGGGTAGTGGCGTCTATTGGAAACATTTTTCTAAATATAGGAGGTGGGGAAAAAGGCACACCCGGCCTATCCCACTCCTTGCTAATAATTTCTGTAAGCCTTTTAGGTATAGGAAAAACATCAGTACACACCGGCACCGCATAGTATTTATCCAGCCTACACAATTTCTCTGGTACTGCAACTGTGTTACAGTCATTCAGAGCAGCTAATACCTCCCCAAGCAATACACGGAGGTTCTCAAGCTTAAATTTAAAATTAGAAATCTCTGAATCATGTTTCCCGAATCAGAGACGTCACCCACAGACTGAAGCTCTCTGTCCTCATGATCTGCATATTGTGACGCAGTATCAGACATGGCCCTTACAGCATCTGCGGTCTCTGTATTTCTCCTAACCCCAGAGCAATGGCGCTTGCCTCTTAATTCAGGCAACCTGGATAATACCTCTGACAGGGTATTATTCATGATTGCAGCCATGTCCTGCAAGGTAATCGCTATGGGCGTCCCCTGATGCAATTGGCGCCATATTAGCGTGCATCCCCTGAGCGGGAGGCGAAGGGTCTGACACGTGGGGAGAGTTAGTCGGCATAACTTCCCCCTCGTCAGAATCTTCTGGTGATATTTCTTTTATAGTTAAAGACTGATCTTTACTGTTTAAGGTGAAATCAATACATTTAGTACACATTCTCCTATGGGGCTCCACCATGGCTTTCAAACATAATTAACAAGTTGTTTCCTCTGTATCAAATATGTTTAAACAGACTAGCAATGAGACTAGCAAGCTTGGAAAACACTTTAAACAAGGTTACAAGCAATATAAAAAAAATTTACTGCACCTTTAAGAAACACAAATTTTTGCCAAAATTTGAAACAGTGAAAAAACATAATTTATGCTTACCTGATAAATTCCTTTCTTCTGTTGTGTGATCAGTCCACGGGTCATCATTACTTCTGGGATATAACTCCTCCCCAACAGGAAATGCAAGAGGATTCACCCAGCAGAGCTGCATATAGCTCCTCCCCTCTACGTCACTCCCAGTCATGTCGACCAAGAATCAACGAGAAAGGAGAAACCAAGGGTGAAGTGGTGACTGGAGTATAATTTAAAAGATATTTACCTGCCTTAAAAAACAGGGCGGGGCCGGGACTGATCACACAACAGAAGAAAGGAATTTATCAGGTAAGCATAAATTATGTTTTCTTCTGTTATGTGTGATCAGTCCACGGGTCATCATTACTTCTGGATACCAATACCAAAGCAAAAGTACAACGGATGACGGGAGGGATAGGCAGGCTCATTATACAGAAGGAACCACTGCCTGAAGAACCTTTCTCCCAAAAATAGCCTCCGAAGAAGCAAAAGTGTCAAATTTGTAAAATTTGGAAAAAGTATGAAGCGAAGACCAAGTTGCAGCCTTGCAAATCTGTTCAACAGAGGCCTCATTCTTAAAGGCCCAAGTGGAAGCCACAGCTCTAGTAGAATGAGCTGTAATTCTTTCAGGAGGCTGCTGTCCAGCAGTCTCATAGGCTAAACGAATTATGCTACGAAGCCAGAAGGAGAGAGAGGTAGCCGAAGCCTTATGACCTCTCCTCTGACCAGAGTACACGACAAACAGGGAAGACGTTTGTTGAAAATCCTTAGTTGCCTGCAAGTAGAACTTGAGGGCACGAACTACATCCAGATTGTGTAGAAGACGTTCCTTCTTTGAAGAAGGATTCGGGCACAGGGAAGGAACCACGATCTCTTGATTGATGTTCCTGTTAGTGACTACCTTAGGTAAGAAACCCAGGTTTAGTACGCAGAACTACCTTATCTGAATGAAAAATCAAATAAGGAGAATCACAATGTAAAGCTGATAACTCAGAGACTCTCCGAGCCGAAGAAATAGCCATTAAAAATAACACTTTCCAAGATAACAACTTTATATCAATGGAATGAAGGGGTTCAAACGGAACTCCTTGTAGAACGTTAAGAACAAGGTTTAAACTCCATGGCGGAGCAACAGTTTTAAACACAGGCTTGATTCTAGCTAAAGCCTGACAAAAGGCCTGGACGTCTGGATTTTCTGACAGACGCCTGTGCAACAAGATGGACAGAGCTGAGATCTGTCCCTTTAATGAACTAGCCGATAAACCCTTTTCTAAACCTTCTTGTAGAAAGGACAATATCCTAGGAATCCTAACCTTACTCCAGGAGTAACCTTTGGATTCGCACCAGTATAGGTATTTACGCCATATCTTATGGTAAATCCTTCTGGTAACAGGCTTCCTAGCCTGTATCAGGGTATCAATAACCGACTCAGAAAAACCACGTTTTGATAAAATCAAGCGTTCAATTTCCAAGCAGTCAGCTTCAGAGAAGTTAGATTTTGATGTTTGAATGGACCCTGTATCAGAAGGTCCTGTCTTAGAGGTAGAGACCAAGGCGGACAGGATGACATGTCCACTAGATCTGCATACCAAGTCCTGCGTGGCCATGCAGGCGCTATTAGAATCACTGATGCTCTCTCCTGTTTGATTTTGGCAATCAATCGAGGAAGCAGCGGGAAGGGTGGAAACACATAAGCCATCCCGAAGTTCCAAGGTGCTGTCAAAGCATCTATCAGAACCGCTCCCGGATCCCTGGATCTGGACCCGTAGCGAGGAAGTTTGGCGTTCTGGCGAGACGCCATGAGATCTATCTCTGGTTTGCCCCAACGTCGAAGTATTTGGGCAAAGACCTCCGGATGAAGTTCCCACTCCCCCGGATGAAAAGTCTGGCGACTCAAGAAATCCGCCTCCCAGTTCTCCACTCCCGGGATGTGGATTGCTGACAGGTGGCAGAGTGAGACTCTGCCCAGCGAATTATCTTTGATACTTCCATCATTGCTAGGGAGCTTCTTGTCCCTCCTTGATGGTTGATGTAAGCTACAGTCGTGATGTTGTCCGACTGAAACCTGATGAACCCCCGAGTTTTTAACTGGGGCCAAGCCAGAAGGGCATTGAGAACTGCTCTCAATTCCAGAATGTTTATTGGTAGGAGACTTTCCTCCTGATTCCATTGTCCCTGAGCCTTCAGAGAATTCCAGACAGCGCCCCAACCTAGTAGGCTGGCGTCTGTTGTTACAATTGTCCAGTCCGGCCTGCTGAATGGCATCCCCCTGGACAGATGTGGCCGAGAAAGCCACCATAGAAGAGAGTTTCTGGTCTCTTGATCCAGATTCAGAGTAGGGGACAAGTCTGAGTAATCCCCATTCCACTGACTCAGCATGCACAATTGCAGCGGTCTGAGATGTAGACGTGCAAAGGGTACTATGTCCATTGCTGCTACCATTAAGCCGATCACCTCATGCATTGAGCTACTGACGGGAGTTGAATGGAATGAAGGACACGGCATGCATTTAGAAGCTTTGTTAATCTGTCTTCTGTCAGATAAATCTTCATTTCTACAGAATCTATAAGAGTCCCCAAGAATGGAACTCTTGTGAGAGGAAAGAGAGAACTCTTCTTTTCGTTCACTTTCCATCCATGCGACCTTAGAAATGCCAGAACTAACTCTGTATGAGACTTGGCAGTTTGAAAGCTTGAAGCTTGTATCAGAATGTCGTCTAGGTACGGAGCTACCGAAATTCCTTGCGGTCTTAGTACCGCCAGAAGGGCACCCAGAACCTTTGTGAAGATTCTTGGAGCCGTAGCCAATCCGAATGGAAGAGCTACAAACTGGTAATGCCTGTCTAAGAAGGCAAACCTTAGATACCGGTAATGATCTTTGTGAATAGGTATGTGAAGGTAAGCATCCTTTAAATCCACTGTGGTCATGTACTGACCCTTTTGGATCATGGGTAAGATTGTCCGAATAGTTTCCATTTTGAACGATGGAACTCTTGGGAATTTGTTTAGGATCTTTAAATCCAAGATTGGCCTGAAAGTTCCCTCTTTTTTGGGAACCACAAACAGGTTTGAGTAAAACCCTTGTCCTTGTTCCGACCGCGGAACCGGATGGATCACTCCCATTAATAACAGATCTTGTACACAGCGTAGAAACGCTTCTTTCTTTATCTGGTTTGTTGACAACCTTGACAGATGAAATCTCCCTCTTGGGGGAGAGAATTTGAAGTCTAGAAGGTATCCCTGAGATATGATCTCTAGCGCCCAGGGATCCTGAACATCTCTTGCCCAAGCCTGGGCGAAGAGAGAGAGTCTGCCCCCCACTAGATCCGGTCCCGGATCGGGGGCCCTCGATTCATGCTGTCTTAGGGGCAGCAGCAGGTTTCCTGGCCTGCTTGCCCTTGTTCCAGGACTGGTTAGGTTTCCAGCCTTGTCTGTAACGAGCAACGGCTCCTTCCTGTTTTGGTGCAGTGGAAGTTGGTGCTGCTCCTGCTTTGAAATTCCGAAAGGGACGAAAATTAGACTGTCTAGCCTTAGCTTTGGCTTTGTCTTGAGGTAGGGCGTGGCCCTTACCTCCTGTAATGTCAGCGATAATTTCTTTCAAACCGGGCCCAAATAAAGTTTGCCCCTTGAAAGGTATATTAAGTAATTTGGACTTAGAAGTTACATCAGCTGACCAGGATTTTAGCCACAGCGCCCTACGTGCCTGAATGGCGAATCCTGAGTTCTTAGCCGTAAGTTTGGTTAAATGTACTACAGGCCTCCGAAATGAATGAATTAGCTAGTTTAAGGACTCTAAGCCTGTCCGTAATGTCGTCCAGCGTAGCTGAACTAAGGTTCTCTTCCAGAGACTCCATCCAAAATGCTGCCGCAGCCGTAATCGGCGCGATGCATGCAAGGGGTTGCAATATAAAACCTTGTTGAACAAACATTTTCTTAAGGTAACCCTCTAATTTTTTATCCATCGGATCTGAAAAAGCACAGCTATCCTCCACCGGGATAGTGGTACGCTTAGCTAAAGTAGAAACTGCTCCCTCCACCTTAGGGACCGTTTGCCATAAGTCCCGTGTGGTGGCGTCTATTGGAAACATCTTTCTAAATATTGGAGGGGGGTGAGAACGGCACACCGGGTCTATCCCACTCCTTAGTAACAATTTCAGTTAGTCTCTTAGGTATAGGAAAAACGTCAGTACTCGCCGGTACCCCGCAAAGTATTTATCCAACCTACACAATTTCTCTGGTATTGCAACAGTGTTACAATCATTAAGAGCCGCTAAAACCTCCCCTAGTAATACACGGAGGTTCTCCAATTTAAATTTAAAATTTGAAATATCTGAATCCAATCTGTTTGGATCAGAACCGTCACCCACAGAATGAAGCTCTCCGTCCTCATGCTCTGCAAGCTGTGACGCAGTATCAGACATGGCTCTAGTATTATCAGCGCACTCTGTTCTCACCCCAGAGTGATCACGCTTGCCCCTTAGTTCTGGTAATTTAGCCAAAACTTCAGTCATAACAGTAGCCATATCTTGTAATGTTATCTGTAATGGCCGCCCAGATGTACTAGGCGTCACAATATCACGCACCTCCCGGGCGGGAGATGCAGGTACTGACACGTGAGGCGAGTTAGTCGGCATAACTCTCCCCTCGCTGTTTGGTGAAATTTGTTCAATTTGTACAGATTGGCTTTTATTTAAAGTAGCATCAATACAGTTAGTACATAAATTTCTATTGGGCTCCACCTTGGCATTGGAACAAATGACACAGGTATCTTCCTCTGAATCAGACATGTTTAACACACTAGCAAATAAACTTGCAACTTGGTTACAATCTTATTTAACAAAAACGTACTGTGCCTCAAAGAAGCACTAAACGATTAAATGACAGTTGAAATAATGAACTGAAAAACTGTTATAGCATCAATCCTTGAAAACAACACAACTTTTAGCAAAGGTTTGTTCCCATTAGTAAAGTAACAATAATTAAATTTGAAACGTAAAAATTACAGAGCAACGTTTTTAATCACAGTCAATATATAAGTCTCACAGCTCTGCTGAGAGAATCTACCTCCCTTCAAAGAAGTTTGAAGACCCCTGAGTTCTGTTAGAGATGAACCGGATCATGCAGGAAATACAAGAGTAACTGACTGGAAATTTTTGATGCGTAGCAAAGAGCGCCAAAAACGGCCCCTCCCCCTCACACACAGCAGTGAGAGAGAAACGAAACTGTCACAATTAAAACAATCAACTGCCAAGTGGAAAAATAATGCCCAAACATTTATTCACTCAGTACCTCAGAAAATGCAAACGATTCTACATTCCAGCAAAAACGTTTAACATAATAAATACCTATTAAAAGGTTTAATGTACTTTTTACAGAGTAATTCCAGTGAAGTACCATCCCCAGAATACTGGTGTAGAGTATACATACATGTCATTATAACGGTATGGCAGGATTTTCTCATCAATTCCATTCAGAAAATAAAAACTGCTACATACCTCAATGCAGATTCATCTGCCCGCTGTCCCCTGATCTGAAGCTTTTACCTCCCTCAGATGGCCGAGAAACAGCAATATGATCTTAACTACTCCGGTTAAAATCATAGTAAAAACTCTGGTAGATTCTTCTTCAAACTCTGCTCCGGTGCTATTGTAAAATAACAAACTTTTGATTGAAGTTATAAAAACTAAGTATAATCACCATAGTCCTCTCACACATCCTATCTAGTCGTTGGGTGCAAGAGAATGACTGGGAGTGACGTAGAGGGGAGGAGCTATATGCAGCTCTGCTGGGTGAATCCTCTTGCATTTCCTGTTGGGGAGGAGTTATATCCCAGAAGTAATGATGACCCGTGGACTGATCACACATAACAGAAGAAAAGGCAGTTACACTAACAAAATTTTTACAGTGTATGTAACAAGTTAGCAGAGCATTCCACCCACTTGCAAATGGATGATTAACCCCTTAATACCAAACAGAATAATAACTGACAAAAACGTTTTTTTTGTTTGTTTTTTTTTTGTTTTTTTAAAATAGTCACAACTGCCACAGCTCTACTGTGGCTTGTTACCTCCCTCAAAAACGACTTTGAAGCCTTTTGAGCCCTCCAGAGATATCCTGGATCATGCAGGAAGAAGCTGGATGTCTGTGTCTGTAATTTTTGCTGCACAAAAAAAAACCTCCCACTCATGTTACAACAGTGGAAAGCCTCAGGAAACTGTTACTAGGCAGAATTCAAGCCAGCCATGTGGAAAAAAACTAGGCCCCAATAAGTTTTATCACCAAACATATATAAAAACGATTAAACATGCCAGCAAACGTTTTATATTACACTTTTATAAGAGTATGCATCTCTATTAATAAGCCTGATACCAGTAGCTCTCACTGCATTTAAGGCTTTACTTACATTAGTTCAGTATCAGCAGCATTTTCTAGCAAATTCCATCGCTAGAAATATATTAACTGCACATACCTTATTGCAAGATAACCTGCACGCCATTCCCTCTCTGAAGTTACCTCACTCCTCAGAATATGTGAGAATAGCCATGGATCTTAGTTACTTCTGCTAAGATCATAGAAAACGCAGGCAGATTCTTCTTCTAAATACTGCCTGAGAAACAGTACACTCCGGTACCATTTAAAAATAACAAACTTTTGATTGAAGAATAAACTAAGTATAAAACACCACACTCCTCTTACGACCTCCATCTTGGTTGAGGCTTGCAAGAGAATGACTGGATATGACAGTTAGGGGAGGAGCTATATAGCAGCTCTGCTGTGGGTGATCCTCTTGCAACTTCCTGTTGGGAAGGAGAATATCCCACAAGTAATGGATGATCCGTGGACTGGATACACTAAACAAGAGTCTTTAAATAGCACTGAGATAAGGGGGCAGTCTGCAGAGGCTTAGATACAAGGTAATCAGAGGTAAAAAGTACATCAATATAACAGTGTTGGTTAGTCAAAACTGGGGAATAGGTAATAAAAGGGATTGTCTATATTAAACAATAAAAATGTTGGAGTAGACTAACTTTAAAAAAAAACAGGCCTTTGTTTTAATTTAAACGGACATGAAACCCAAATGTTTTCTTACATAATTCAGATAGAGAACAAAATATTAAACAACTTTACTTCTATTATCTAATTTGTTTCATTCCTTTGGTATTCCTTGTTGAAGAAGCAATGCACTACTGACCCTTTTAGTAACATTCTACTATTCTCATACTGCTACTATTGGTCGATACCAGTTGATGGAGAGGTCTACCAGTGTTGTGAAGAATACCTCTCACTTTCCCACACAACAAGTTGTCACATCGCTTACAAATGATGCAATAATTAAAACTCAAACTTCACCCAACTTGGTAAATCATTTTCTTTTATATTTGTTTATTTCAATTGTCCCAGGTAAAAGAACCTGTACAAAAATATATATTTGCAATAAAACCGGTAAACCACTCAAATTTCTGTACCCGCCCACATACAGACAAAGACGACACTTGCATTGTCAGGCTTATCTTAAAAATATTATACTTTTATTGTTCTGTAAGGAGATGTGGGGGCGCAGGAATAGTACAAAGATGGACGCCGTCCCCAGTCAGGTTTCTCCTGCACGGCCGCCAGTATAAAAAAAGATGAGACAAAGGAATGTTATAGACTTCCTTAGCAATAATTAGCAACCTCTTTTTTTTATTAGAAGAAAAAAAAAACTGCAAATATAGGCTTTGCTAGGTGAATATATATATATATATATTTGTTTTTTTATCATAAACTCCCTAAATTAAGTAAATATTAACCCTCTTAAACTTTTTTTTATTATTTATTTTTAGGCTTTTTTTGGTCCTTCGGAAGAAAAGATAACTCATAAAAAAAGTTACAAGTGTTTTTATCTTCTACAATGGGTGTGTGCATGGAATGTAGAAGGGATTGTAATCCCGTATTTAAATTAGGAGCCTTTATTCCAGACAGCATGCAAAAAGTTGCTTGATAGTACGCAAAAGGCTCCTGCCAAGGGGAAGGTGTACACAGCATATGAAAAAAAGGAATGTATGACTGTGGATTTATGAAAGTGTAATTGTGTGTGGGGGGAACTAATGCTCCCCGGATCACCCTCCGATAGTTATTTTGTAAATCATCTGAATCTAACAGTCCTCTATCTCTGTGGCCAGGCATGCAAATCCTGCAACAGGTCAGAATGATTTGTAACAGTGCTTTTTTTTCACTCTAGCTGCCTCTCTATCCAGCACAGATTAGTGTGCGCCCCATTTTTTTTTATTAAAACATTTCCTGATAAAATATACAAGAAGCACACGCAGCTACAGATCTCGCTCCCCTGCCTGCAGTGGGTAAAGCCCTATGGCCTTAAAAGAAAAAAAGAAAAATCTGCACTAACCTCAAGAAGGCAGTGGTGACTGAAGATATGATTTAAAAAAAGAAAAAAAGCCTGATCGTATACAAGGCCCCAAATCGCTCAGGCAACTCAGTGGGAACTGTACGACCAGGAATAAATAAATCCTAATAAAGGAGAGGTGGTGCACAAGGATGAGCGGGAAGGAAAGGCGCGAGATATGAAAGGGATAAGCAGATTATAGGTGCCAGCTGCATTTAAAGCATCCCCTGCCCCCCCAGCCATTGCATAGATAGCTTTGCAGAGGGGGGAGGAGTGGTCCTGCAGGTTTTGACCCGCATCCCCCTCCCTCCCTGCAAAGGGAATGAAAGGTTATGAGTTCCGCTCTTTATCCTAGTAACGGGAAGAACGGTAGTAAGCCCAAAGTCCTCTTGGCCCTCCGGAGCAACTACTACCAAAACGGCTTCCGTAGCTGGTGGGGTTGGTAGGGCAGTGTCAGGTGGGGGATCCCCGATTCATTCACCATCACTGCCTCACAGGTCGCTCTCGCCATACAATGCAGTAGAGAAAGACATGTAATCCAAAGCTCCCGGTGCAGCGTCTGGGCCTTGGTAGGGGGCCATGCGAGCAATGCAATACTCAGCCTGGTCTGGAGGCAACTCCCTGCGCAGCTCTGCTGCAGTAATGTAATTCTGAAAGGAAAGTAAGGAGTCAGTGTGAGAGCAAAAAAAATAAAATAAAAAAGTAGCAAAATTAACATGGCTGTCCCCTGTGGCACACTACCACGCCCAACTTAAGACTCTACTTACTTTGTCGCCAGCCAGGACCTTGAAGGAGGCGATGACTTGGTCTGCTGTGTCTGTGTCTGTAGTCTCTCGGGACATAAAGTCTATAAATGCTTGGAATGTTACCATTCCAGAGTTGTTGGGGTCAACAATGCTCATAATACGACTAAACTCAGCTTCACCCTATAAAGCAGATGAAGAGATACATAATTGGGTGGAGAGAGGGTAACATGATTTAAAGGTGTCACATTAGGAGAGAGACAGAAACAAACAAAACCAGCAGGAAAAAGAAGACCAGTTGCACTAGGGGAGCAGGAGGCGCATACCAAGCTGTATACTGTAGATATAAGGAAGGCTCGGAAATCATCGGCGTCCAGAGCTCCAATTCTTTTCTTTTCCAAGGAACAGTAAGACAATAGAGAAAAAAGCGGAAAGCAAGAGTAGACAGATGCATGATGATAGAGAGGAACATTGAAAAAAGGTCATGTTTTTAGGAAAAAGGTAGAATGTGTGAAAAAACAACGACAAAGGAGAGGTTAGAAGGGAAAGTGTGGAGAGTCATTTTGAGTGGACAAAGATGGTAGTGGTAAAAAGGTAAGAGACCACACAAGAAAATGATTGAGAGGGGGGTAGAGAGCAGACACAAGAGGAAAAAAAGGGGGGAGGGAGAGAAATGAGGAGAGGGTTAGTTTGGGCAGCTCTGTAAGAGTAGTAATTCTGTACCTGTCTGTCATTTTCGACATCATATCCCAGACTGATGAGACAGGCTTTGAACTCCTCAGGTCCCAGAGCACCCGTATGGTCCTGGCGTGGTGGGAATCAGACAGAGGCGGTGAGATGGACGCGATGAGGGGGAAGATAGGAAATGGAGGAGCAAAAATTAAAATAAAAATGTTATAGGATGCACAAATGTGACTTAGGACAGATGAAAAATCTCCCATGAAACACAGTAGGGATATCCCATGAGATGGAGGAACGGAAGGGGAAATTTCTGTCAGTGGACATAAGGAATTGTGCGATGCTTGGACATTGTTTAGTGACCTTATCTGGGTGTAAGGGAGAAAATATCTACAAAACAATGCATCTTACATACAAAGCATTCACTTACTTACTACAAAATAAGGACTCATACATGGGAGCACTCAAAAGCCAACTACAGTACTCTAGCACCAACAAACCCATAAGTCCCCGCACTAACCTTGTCGAAGTGGTTGAAGGAGACCCGGTACTCATGCATTTGCTCCTGACTGATGCCTTTGGCATCACGGGTGAGGATTTGGTTCTCCACTTCATTAATTGTGCGAGCAATGGTGGTAAGAAGGTGCTCCCACCCCACGCGGATGTGCTGGAAAGGACAGATAGCTACAATTACTTTACATACATTTTAAAAAGTTATCAAGTCTTTTGTATATGCTCGCCATTACTCATCCATATACATTTCCAAACATTACATACCTCCATGGTGTAGTTGGTGTGCTTGTTGTCAAAAATGAGTGCTTCTTGGATGAGCTGGTGCTGCTGCTCTAGCTTGTCAATGTTGGGTTTGTAGTTAATGACGCTCTGCTCATATTGCTTTAGGTGAGTCATCTGGTCCTCTAGGGTACCGTGCATCTCAATAGCAATCCTGCCCACTTCCTGGTACAGAAACAAAAATATACATGAAGTCTAAGATCCAGTGCTATATTAAATGGCCATAAAATAGCAATAAAAATACTCTAATATGCTAGATATTTTATTTATTGTGCTACTGCTCACCTATACCTACAAAAGGGGTTAATTCAGTTAATACATGGCAGATCACAAACTGAATACAAGCAGTGATTGGCACCTCATGATGCCTCTTGTGATTACCACACATCATGGGAAATGTAGTTCCAAAACCTCTGGAGAGCCAAGTTTGAGGATGTCCGAGTAAACAGTGGTACAATTATAAAATGCTGCAAGGCATTAAAAAAAAAATATTTGGTTTTATGTCCCCTTAACCCAGTTGAGCCTTAAGCACAAAATACAAAAAGTATTAAAGCTCAAAGTAATCTATGTAACAATTGCAAAATATAAAAAGGGGGTTGGCAGAGAATTTTTTTATTCTTTTTTAAATGGATAGTGATGTAGCCCCCTTTAGGATTTTATTATCTTCAACATAGTTACATGTCTGAATGCAAGACATGTTTTTTGATTCACATATTATGTTTTGAACGCTTAAAAGAATAAGCAATACAGCACCTTGTAGTACCACTCTTAAGCTGTGGGTGGTACTGTACCTCTATATATCAGTCACAGTCAGCTAGGAAAGAGCAATGCTAAACATAACAAATAGATGAAGCTTTAACAGACATCTGACCTCCATTTTGACTTGGATCCAAGGTCCAACCACATTGGCCTGGTTAGCAAACTGCAGACGCAATCGCTCGTTAGACTGTTGTTTATCATGCTCGCCTTTCAAAGCCCCGTCTCGTTTTGGAACCAATTGTTGGACCTGCACATTAAAATGATGAGGTAGTTTTAGAAAAGCGCTTTCGTACTAGAGGACACATGGCTTGTCAGTTCTCACACAGTTACCTTTTCCCACTTGGAGTTGATGGTCTGTGGTGTGACTGTGGTGTAAGGATTA
This sequence comes from Bombina bombina, assembly GCF_027579735.1. Classification (NCBI taxonomy): domain Eukaryota; kingdom Metazoa; phylum Chordata; class Amphibia; order Anura; family Bombinatoridae; genus Bombina; species Bombina bombina. Next base: position 24,163 of record NW_026512120.1, read on the forward strand.
CCACCAGTAAGCTTGATGTGGTTGTAATCTGCAATTTTCTGGGCCTGGTTCTGGATATCTAAGATGGCTTCTCTTTCACGATCAGCATCTGGCAGGGTCGATTTAAATTGCTCGTGTGCGGTAATCAGCCCCTGCAGGACACACAAGACAAGACAAAATTATAGAAATTTGAAACCTGAAGTCAAGAGAAAGTATTCCTCTAAGTTTGTTACCAAAAGGTATCTCAGACATTATAACCAATTATCCACCTACGACTTGCCTCTATCTCCTCAATGGTGTGCACAATAAACATATCCTGCAAGTCCTCCATGGCACCCTCCATCCAGTTGTTGAACGGTGCTGCCCTCTTAGCATATTCCAGGTACAACTGGTCGATGGCTTCCAGCTGTTTTTCCGTTTGCTGCAAGTTGTAAAGGAGAACGTACATCAAAGCCATAGCAAAGGCAGTAAAGACCTCACCCCGTGTGCCAAAGAGATCAAAGCATACTGCATGTGGACAAGTGAGAAACGCTACATACCTCCAAAGCTTCCCTTCTGCTGTGTGTCAGGGACCCCAGAACATCCCACTGGTCGCATATCTTTTGGCAACGCGCATTAACACTGTGGGAGTCGTAATAATCTAACTCACTGGAGGGGCGAAAAAAAAAAAAAAAAAAACATTTTACAGGCCCAAACGAGCCCTTTGACCAAATATACCTGGCGCAGATATAAGTGTGCACACCCACATTATAACCTCCAACAAAGGTGACTACTGTTTTCTGCTTTCACTAGATGGTTGCCACTTCAGCACTTTTACACTTGCCTGAGAATAAAGAGCTCTATTCACAGCCCCCGTACTCTGCTCTCTGCAAAATCTATGGGATTGGAAGTTGTGAAACCCTGGCTGTGGAATGTCTTACAATAACTGTGTGGAATAGAAGGGAGTCTGCACAATAGATGCACTGTGCGTGAGTGTACAAACATGGAAAACTAGGAAAACTTGTGTTGTCTTCACACTACCATGGTATAAATATTTGTTTCGCAATGCTGAAACTTTAGTGTCACTTTGTGCAGCAAACATTTATGGGGCCACCATGAATTTTCTGAAAGATATAAATTTAGAGATGTTTAAACCTGAGGTTTTAACCTTACAAATTTAGAGAGATTGGGGAGTGGTTTAATCGGATCCATAACATATTAGAGGGTTCTTTCATTAAATGCAGTGATTGAATATCTTACGTCTCCAAGATTTCCAGAATAAAACTGCAAAGATCATGGAAAACAAAATAATCGAAGATAACTCACTTTAGCTCCTGTGCAATGGCAGCTATCTGCTCAACACGATCTTGATGAGCTGCTAAGTCACTTTCAAAGGCTTCATGTTTTCGGATCAGGGCTTTAATATCAGCGAGGGTGGCACTTTCATAGTCCTTCTGCTTTAGCATGGCCTCCTTGCCTATTGAAGGGGCAGGGAAGAGAAGATTATGATCACTATTTGATTGACATTTTATCCCTTGGCAGCAGCACTTTGCTGAAGCGAAGGATTTAAAACTCTAAAGTAACTATTTACAAGTTTTTAGCAGGACAAGCTTTGCAAAAATAAATAAATTTGGCCAGGTTTTTGGCCTTGGACATACCTTCTGTCCAGGCCTCATGAATGGAAGCTTTCTGTCTGAACTTTTCAGCCAGATGGTCCAACCTCTCAAGCCGACGGATCTCGTTTAGAAGCCACTCTTCATAACCCTTCTCAGACTGCTCTAGATGCTGCCATCCATTATTTATATCCTGAAAGGAACAAGGGGTTAAATCGCCTTTAAAGCACCAGATTAGCTACTTTAGACTAGACAAAAGTTACAAGCCCCTAACTCTACTCACTACTGGTGCTTCAATAGCTTACCGACACCATTTTGCCCTCTGATGGCATGAATGCTGGACGGTTGCTGAGCCTTAGTTTAGTCTGTAGGGTGTTGAAGTTTATCTCAAGCTGACATTTCTCCTGCACTTTGGGGGGTTTGTGAACACGGCGGTAATCCCGGAAATCCTCCAGCTTCTGTTGCATATCAGGCATGGTTTTCTCAGGAACACGGTCCTCCAACCAGGGGATGGTGCGACGGATCCACTCTAAAAGCTGCCAAGAGAGAAACCGAACAATCAGAAATGGACTGCTGTGCGTTTCCATTCTTCAAGATGCAACACACAGCTCTTCCATTACACAAGCCACTGGTGCAGCCCTCAATACAGTAAAGAACACTGATCCACCTCATTGCTAACCCAATAACAATTCAATAAAATAAGTATCTTTTATACAGATGGTGAGAGCCCATAATACATTACTCCTGGATATTTCTATTCCTGACCACAGGGGGCTCGATTTTTCAAGCTGGGGCGTACATATTTCGGCCCTGTCCGCCCCAGCTCCCCTCTGGCATGCAGCAATCCACTGCTGGAATTTAAGATTGCATGCAAGCACCATCTCCCGCACACAGTTAAATCAGCCGCGGGGAGAAGCTGTCAATCTCCCCAGTCGGACGAGACCAGGGAGATTGAAATTCTCCACCTAAGAGGTAGAGAAGAGTCTAGGAAGCAGCGGTCTCTTATGAGAAAATGCAGTCATAGGCAGGCGAAAGGCTTGATAATAACTCAGGAAGAGATAGATATACCCAAACTCAAAGAGCCCCATAAAACCCCTCCCACCTCCATGATCACTATAATAATGGCAGCTATGCCCCCTTCAAGTAAGAGCAAAAGGTCAGTTCATGATTTACCTTCTACTTGTTCTAAACCTGTATTAATATTGTACGCCATAATTTTTATTTAAAAAAAAAAAAAATTAGGTAATCCATTGATTACCCATTCCCCAGTTTTGCATAACCAACATGGTTATATTAATATACTTTTTACCTCTGTGGTTACCTTCCATCTAAGCTTCTCAGACTCTGCCCCCTTATTTCAGTGAAATTTACAAACATGCATTTTAGTTAGTGCTGGCTAATGTGCAACTCCAAAGGAGTGAGCACAGTTATCTATATGACATACATGAACTAGCACTGTCTTGCTGTGAAAAAAAAAAAAAGAAAATGCACAGATAAAGGGGGGTCTGCAGGCAGTGATTTAGAGTTTGAGGTTATAAAGTATATTAATATATCAATGTTGGTTGTGCAAAGCTAAGAATGGGTAGTAAATAAAAATAAAAAAAACATAATTTATGCTTACCTGATAAATTCCTTTCTTCTGTTGTGTGATCAGTCCACGGGTCATCATTACTTCTGGGATATAACTCCTCCCCAACAGGAAATGCAAGAGGATTCACCCAGCAGAGCTGCATATAGCTCCTCCCCTCTACGTCAGTCCCAGTCATTCGACCAAGAATCAACGAGAAAGGAGTAACCAAGGGTGAAGTGGTGACTGGAGTATAATTTAAAAGATATTTACCTGCCTTAAAACAGGGCGGGCCGTGGACTGATCACACAACAGAAGAAAGGAATTTATCAGGTAAGCATAAATTATGTTTTCTTCTGTTATGTGTGATCAGTCCCACGGGTCATCATTACTTCTGGGATACCAATACCAAAGCAAAAGTACACGGATGACGGGAGGGATAGGCAGGCTCATTATACAGAAGGAACCACTGCCTGAAGAACCTTTCTCCCAAAAATAGCCTCCGAAGAAGCAAAAGTGTCAAATTTGTAAAATTTGGAAAAAGTATGAAGCGAAGACCAAGTTGCAGCCTTGCAAATCTGTTCAACAGAGGCCTCATTCTTAAAGGCCCAAGTGGAAGCCACAGCTCTAGTGGAGTGAGCTGTAATTCTTTCAGGAGGCTGCTGTCCAGCAGTCTCATAGGCTAAACGTATTATGCTACGAAGCCAAAAAGAGAGAGAGGTAGCAGAAGCTTTTTGACCTCTCCTCTGTCCAGAGTAAACGACAAACAAGGAAGAAGTTTGGCGAAAATCTTTAGTTGCCTGCAAGTAGAACTTGAGGGCACGAACTACATCCAGATTGTGTAAAAGACGTTCCTTCTTTTGAAGAAGGATTTGGACACAAGGATGGGACAACAATCTCTTGATTGATGTTCCTGTTAGTGACTACCTTAGGTAAGAACCCAGGTTTAGTACGCAGAACTACCTTGTCTGAGTGAAAAATCAGATAAGGGGAATCACAATGTAAGGCTGATAACTCAGAGACTCTTCGAGCCGAGGAAATAGCCATCAAAAACAGAACTTTCCAAGAT